>NW_007257485.1:353319-377753 GCF_000164805.1 Carlito syrichta | reverse complement strand
CCCCCCCCACCACCCCAGGAACAAAAAACAAGCAAAGGAAAGCAGTGGCCTGTTGCTCTTTAGGTCTCCAGCGCCCGTGAGCTCCCGCCTTGTGACCGTCGAGGCGCAGAGCAGGGTCGCCCTGGTTTTTCACTTCGTTGCATTTTGCACACTTTTTTCGTTTTTTTTTTTTTGTGCCGGTATTGGAGGCTGGAGGTGGACTACGCTGTGACCGCAAGCCCCGGATCCAGTCCTTCCAGGCTGGGATTTTAGGAATTCCTTGGCACTCACTCGTGTTTCTGGTCCGTGTCGACTGAGGGTCATCTTGAGTCCCTCTTCAAGAGCTGTCATCGCCCACTCGCGAGGACTTCCCTCAGTCGCTGGCAGCCTGGCACAGTGTGGGCTCCGTGGAATGCTTGCCCATTGGATCATACCAGCCTCGGAGGAGGCTCGGAGTCAAGGTGGGGACACGGGTTCCTTGTCCTTCCGGAACCTGAGACGCATTCAGCAGGGGCCAGTCCGCTGATCTGCTCTCTCGTTCTCACATCATAAGCTGCAGGTTGCAATTTTTATTTTCATGCTTTTTAAAAAAAAATTTTTAGAGAATGGGTCTCCCTCTGTGGTCCAAGCTGGAGTGCAGTGGCCTGATCATGGCTCACTCTAGCCTCGAACTCCTGGGCTCACTGGTACTCCAGCCTTAGCCTCCTTGGTAGCTGGGACTACAGGCCTGCACCTCCACGCCTGGCTAACTTTGAACACTTTTTGTAGAGACAGGGATTTTGCTGTGTTGCCCAGGCCTGTCTTGATGTCTTGGCCTCAACCGATTTTCCCACCTCAGCTTCCCAAAGTCCTGGATTACAGGCACCAACAGATCTAGCTAATTTTTAGCACTTTTTGTAGAGACAGGATTTTTGGCCAGGCTGGTCTTGAAATCCTGGCCTTGACCGATTTTCTGCCTCGGCCTCCCAAGGCCCTGAGATTACAGGCATGTACTTTCCATGTCTGGCCTGCAACTTTAATTCTGTAAACTAATTTGGTTGACATTTATTTTCTTGAATAAATGAATCTAAACACTTGGGAGGAATGGTGGTTGGGCAAATGACTAGCAGCAGATGGTGTTCTTTGTGCATTTATATCTTCTTTGCCTATTTACAGGAGACGCTGGAGAGGGTGACTGCCTCAGTAGTGAAGGGGTATTTGGGGAAGCTGTGTAAAATGTATGTTGTTGGCGAGTCACTAAACAACTGTCTTTAAAGATGATTTGAAAATAGGTCTTGAAAAATGGTTGGGAAATTAAGGCAGACAGATATTTATCTTCTATCATATAATTAAAATTATAACGAGAAGAGTACATAGAAGGATCCCATTAAAAGAGAACAGCAGACAAAAAAAGAAGCAAACAAAACCCTGGCTCCTCTAATGACACGCAGAGAACATAGAAGAAGACAAGAACAGTGCTTTCATCTTCAGGAAGGAACTGGCAAAAAAGACAGAAAAGGAACTGCTGGTGTGAGGCGACCGGAGACCAGAGTGCTGTGGCTCTTGGGGGAGGAATCATGAATCATTTCAAGAAGAAAGTGGTGGTGAAGAGGCAGAGTCCTCTCATGAGCACAAGGGGGAAAGAGTGGAGAAATATTTTGAATTTTTCTGAACAATACTTTGTGTGAGTAAATTTAGAAGGCCCAGAAACCAAATGGGTGACATTTAGAAAGAAAATGGCAGGTGAAAAGATAGATATGTCCATGGACTCGAGGCCAACATTACGTGAAAAGAAAGACACTGGATGGCAGTTGGAAAGAGTGGGAGGAATAAGCATCTCATGAAAGGACAGAAGACTTGCTTCAGATGAACGGCCAGAGTCAAGGGGAAGGAAGGCTGGAAGAGCAGGAAGCAGTTTGGCGTGGGTGGGTGGGAAAGGCCCGAGAGCATCCGCGTTGGATTCAAACAACTCGGGGTTGGATCTTTTCTGTGCTGCTGACCAAGCTGTGCGACCTTTAGCAAGCTGCTTTAATTTTCTGTGCCTTAGATATTATTTTATATTATCATTATATTATATTGTATTATATTATTTTTCTCTTCTGTCTCCTGCCTAGTAAGGTTTTTCATTATAAAGTGACAATCCCTATATAAAATTCGTTGAAAATTAAATTAGGTAAAGTGGTACAAAGCAATACACATTTATACTAACCCCAGTGTATTCCTTCTAAGGTATTCCTTCTAAGATATTAATGAATAATACTTGTGAGGTAGACAAAAAAGTGAGGGATTCGTTTTTAGTACATAGGAAGGGCTGGGATCCAGGGCACTGCTAATACTTCTTAATTTCTTTCCTTGCTCTCAATGTCCACTGCCAGTGTTCAGACCCTTAGAGTTTATATTTCGTCCTGTGATAGCAACAGCAGTTAGCTTCCTGAATTATTTCTTTGACCCCAATTTCTTTTTTTAGGGGGGAGCGGGGAGTTGATTGTGAGCTATTTTACTTCAGTGAATTAAACTCTTTACCAAACTATGATCTTTGTAAGGACGTGTTTTTTTCTTTTTCTTTTTAGTTGACATGTCATAATTGTACATATTTATGGGATACAGATATCTCATAACCATACTGCATACAACATATAATGATTCGACCAGGGTAATTGGCATACTTATCACCTCAAATACTTATCATTTCTTTGTGTTATGCACATTCAGATTCTTCTCTTGTAGCTTTTTGAAAACATACCCGAAATTATTATTAGCCATATTCACCCTGCAGTGATACAGTATACATGAATTTACCCTCTCATCTAGCTGTAACTTTGTAATTTTTTTTTTTTTTTGAGTTGGAGTCTCACTGTGTCACACAGGCTGAAGTACAGTGGAACAGTCAAGGCCACTGCAGCCTCGACCTGCTGGGTTCAGGTGATCCACCTCAGTTTTATAAGTAGCTGGAACTACAGGCACGCACTACCATGCCCAGCTAATTTTTTGGTTTATTGTAGAGACAAGGTCACCAAGTTGCCCAGGCAGGTCTCCAACCCCAGGGATCAGGCAATCCTCTCGCCTCAGCCTCCCAAAGTGCTGGGATTACAGGCTTTGAACCACTGGGCCTGGCCTATAACTTTGTAACTTTGAATTGACCTCTCCTGTCCCTCCTCCATTTACTCTTTGCAATAACTACAATTCTACCCTCTTTTTTTATGAACTCAATTTTTGTTTGACTCTCATCTATGAATGAAAATGTGTGGCATTTCTTTCTGTGTCTGACTTACATTATTTAAACTGCCCCTGGGTTTATTAAATCCAGTTAAACTTCCTGACTTCTCCCGGGAAAAGTTCTAAAATACAGATCTGATCATGTTTAGACATTTTCGTGTTTACAGTTCTCAAAATTTGTAAACTCCTGGGCATTGCGTATGAAGTGTTCCATGCCCCGTGTCTTTCATGCAGGTTCTCTTTACACGCTAGGAAGCCGTGTGCCATGACAGTTACAGGTTGAGCCACCCTAATCTGAAAATCCAAAATCTAAAATGCTCCAAAATCCAAAACTTTTTGAACACCAACGTGAGTAGAAAATTCCCCATGTAAGTACTTACCACAAATTTTGTTTCATGCACAAAATTATTTTAAATGTTATATAAGATTACCTTCAGGCTCTGTGTAAAACAAATGAATTTTGTGTTTAGACTTGTATCCCAGCCCCAAGATATTTCATTACATGCATGCAGATATTCCAAAATCTGAAAAATTCTAAAATCTGGAATACTTCTAGTCCCAAGCATTTTGGATAAGAGACACTCAATCTGCATAACCAATAAGTAAAAATGTTTTCACAAAATAATATGAGTGATAGTTTGTTTCAGATTTAACTTAATTTTAACTAAGAACTGTGTTTTTAATAACACAAGTCATTATACTGATAGAATTATATAGCTAATGTAAATGAAAGCAAATGGTGTTACGAACACAGAAGCAGATAAACGCATATCAAAAATCGCAGAGGAGTGGAGATGTGTTTACTAGGTAAAGAGTGCTTTTTGGCTTTAGAATACACTATATATAGTGTCCTGTAGGCATTTTTAAGTCAAAATATTTTTAATATAAAATATGATAAAATATCAGAATGTGAATTGTACCCCACAACTTTAAAAGAAAAATTCCATATAAAAAAGTATCAGAATGTTCTTCAAAAAACCATCTCAATGTGTTTCTTCCAATCTTACTGTCACATAAAAAGATCATCACAGTGTTTGAGTGCTCACCACCCTGTTAACACTTCCCATCTTCTCTTGAACACACAGCTTTTATTTATCTGTGATTTTCTTCATTTGTCATGTACTGAGCACACACTTTGGGTGTCCCTACACTGAATCTTGGAAGATATCCAGAGAGAAAGGTACAGTCCTCGTTGAAGATTCTCAGATAGAAAGCTCATTCCAGTTGGTTCTTCCAAGGTGGAGATTTCATAGCTGAGCAGAAAAACAAGTGAGGCATTGGGAGGGGAAGGATAGGAGGAGGTATTCTGTGACAAAGACTGGGAGGCTTGGACTATGGGGATATTGGAACTGACACATGGCTTCCTAGTGTGAAAAGGGTTGTATTTACTTTAGTTTTTGAACACGTTTCTCTTAAAATGAAGACAAATAAATGATGCAAAATTAAAAGAGATGATTATGCCCTTAACACAATTACAAGTGTTGGCCACCGAACATTTATTTGGGAGCAGACATTGCTTAATAGCAATAAGCACAGCCTCTGGAATCAGACTGCCTGGGTCTGTTACCTACTAGCCGTGTGACCTTGGAAGAGTTACTTAATGTCTCTGAATCTCAGCTTCCTCATCAGTAAAATGAGGATAATAATAGTTCCTATTTTATAAAATACTTGTGAGGACTGTACTAAGGTAAATAAATACAAGTCAAGTGCTTAGACCAGTGACTGACTAGCACCTGGCAAAGGTTATATAAATGCTATTATCTTTAAGCGTTTGTGTGTGTGTGTGTGTGTGTGTGTGTGTAATGCATTTATTATTTACAATTACATATATATGCATATACACTTATTATCTACAACCAAACAGGGAGGTAGTTATTATTTCGGTCATTTTACAGATGAAGAAAACAGGTTTGAGGAGTTTTGAGAATCTGCTCAAGGTAGCTTATCCAGAAAACGGAAGGAGGAGATGTTGGCTCAAGATGTGTCTGACTCTTAAGCAGTACTTTTTTTTATTGAAATTTTTTTTTTATTTTGAGATAATTCTGGCTGTGCAGTACTTTTGGCCATATCTGAATGTTAATTTCTTTAAGAAATTCAAGTCAATAATATTGTTATACTCAACTCTCTTAGACAGATCTATATTCAAATACAGTCCCTTCCTCTTTGTTAACTGTATGGTCCTGGGGTGGTTACTCAATCTCTCTGGTCCTGTCTCCCAAACTGTTAAATAGAGCATAAAGTGACATTCCTTGATGCACCCAGTACAGTTACCTGGCACATATTTAGTGATCAGCAAATTATTCTTATTAGGTTTGCTCCTTAATAGTCATATTTATTTCTGGATTTAGAGATAAGGGTCTCATTGAAAAATTGAGAAAGAATGATGATAAGGATAGATTTCTTTTTTTATTTTTTTGAGTTGGAGTCTCACTCTGTTGCCCAGACTGGAGTGCAGTGGCTGATCCCGGCCCCCGCAGCCTCGACCTGCTGGGCGCCAGCGATCCTGCCGCCTCAGCCTTCCAAGTAGTTGGAACTACAGGCGTGCACTACCACACCCAGCTGATTTTTTATTTATTGTAGAGATGAGGTCTCGCCAAGTTGCCCAGGTGGGTTTCGAACCCAGGGCTCAGGCAATCCACTCACCTCAGCCTTCCAAGGCACGGGATTACAGGCTGAGCCACCGAGCCCGGATAGGATAGATTTTTAACACTGGGATACTGATAAGATATTTCTCACCTTTATTGATGTCTTAGTTTACTATGGGTGTCATAACAAAATCCCACAGACTTGGTTCCTTAAGCAACAGAAATTTGTTTTTTGCAGTTCTGGAGGTTGGAGGCCCAAGACCAAGGCCCTGGCAGGTTTGGTTTCTTCAGGCCTGCTTCCCTGGCTTGCAGACAGCCACTTTCTTGCTGTGTCCCCACATGGTCTTTTCTCTGTGCACATGCGTCCCTGGTGTCTCCTCCCTGATGGTCTATCTTTCCTCTCAGAAGGACACCAACCAGATTGGATTAGGGTCTGCCCTCATGGCCTCATTTTAACTTAATTACCTCTTGAAGAGCCCTAATTTCAAATGCAGTCACATTCTCAAGTAAAAGAGGTTAAGGCTTCAATATGAGAATTGGAGGGGGGTGATACTTCATCCCATAGCACATAGATTTTTTCCAATTTGGAAATGAAAGTCTGTTTAATAACAAACATAAACTCGAAAATGGTTAGATAGCTGCATTAAGGTTAGAGCCAGTCTTCTGACTTGTAGTTGACAAGGTATCGCACAGTCCCATGAACAGCAAGAGCTGGAAAGCAAGAGATGTGGGAGAAAAAAACTGAATGGTCAAGGTTGCAGCTGCCAAATGGTCACGTGACTGGGAGAAAGAGGAAAGAAATTCATCTCTTGCAGGTAGACCTGAGGATTGAGGAAGAGGATTCTCTGAATAATTGCTACACATGCGTTCCAATATTGTCCAGTGTCAGCTGCAAACAACTACTCTAAAGTGATTTCTCCTTGATATGTTATACTCATATAATTTGCACATCTTACTCAACAAATACTTCTTGGGCTCCAAAGATATGTCCTGCACTAGTACACTGGACACGTCATACATAAAACACATGGTTCTATCCCCGTTGACTTGTGACCTCTCTAGAAAGGCAGACGACAATTTGGGTACAATCAGGTGTGTGGGAGTGTGTGTCAGAGGGACTTAGCATAGTGGGGGGAAAGATAAGTTTCCTGCAGGAAGTGCTGTTTCTCCTGAAACCTGAAAGATGTCTAAGAGTAGAACGGATGTCGGGGGTGGGGGAGGGGCAGGAGGGGAAGGGTAGTGCAAACAGAGCAATCTGAGGCTCTAGGGCCTATAAGAAAGGGAAAACACTCTGTATTTGATGAATTAAAAGAAAGGCTAGAGCTTGGGGTGTTCATGCAGAATGAAGAAATGGCAGAAGATCAGGCTGAAGAAAACAGCAAGATCCAGACCTTTAAGAACATTTTACTTCTTGAAATCGACTTTAGACAACAGGAGGTCACTGCATGGTTTAAAGACAGGAACTCTCAGATTTAGGAGTTTGGAAGAGGGTCTTGGTTGCACTTGGAGAATGTGTTGTAGTCGGGGCAAGGGAGCCAGAGAAACTGTATTTAGCCTGTTTTGCTGTTATAGAATTTAGGAGGTTGGGGAGCAAGAAGTGAGTTCAAGCAGCTCTGGTGAGAACAGCATGGGGGTGAATGGAAGGCTCCTGTGTGCTGCCGACCTCAGGAATCACTTTGGCAGGATGGAATCGTGGGGGGAGGACATCAGTGACACCTCTTGTGACAATTACTCGTTCATATCTGTGTTCTCTGTTTTTGAGTTTGTCATACTCTTCCTAATAATGAAGGGGAAAAAACTTGTTGTGTGTAATACTGGATGTCAACTTGTACATTTGGTTCTTAAATTCTTGGAAGGAAATGTCTTTGTACTGTCTTAGCGGCTACATCTTTGGAAGATTATTTATTCTTTCTGGACTTTTGGGTAGTGTCCTAGAAAATTCTTTAGAACTGGCCCTTTTTCGTGTTTGGCAATTGAATCATCTTGGTCAGAGATGAGTAATCGGATTAGTTTTCATAGTATGATGGGGAGGGGAAAAAAGTAAGTTTTCTGAACATTAAGGGATTCTGTGTACTTTCTAGACCTTCCCGTGCACAGTGGAGAGGTAACTTTATTTATTCTGTGGTTATCCAATAGGAGGTATAGGAGGTCTTAGCAGACAGGAGAAACTTAGAGGGTTCTAGCAAAATTGATCTTAACCTTAATACACTCAGGTGAACAACTAAAGTCCTCCGTGGAGAAAGGACTTAGACTCTAAGGGGTCCTTAAACTTTTAAAACAGGGGGCCGGTTCACTGTCCCTCAGACCGTTGGAGGGGCGGACTATAGTTTAAAAAAAAAAAAAGGAATTTGTTCAAAGTTTTTTTTATTTAAACTTTAGTCCGCCCCTCCAACGGTCTGAGGGACAGTGAACTGGCCCCCTGTTTTAAAAGGTTGAGGACCTCTAATAGAGTCTGGAGTGTGACTCTGCTGCTAAAGTTTCATTAGTGATTTGAGACTTATGATTTGAGACTAATGTCCAAATTCTTTATACCTGGTCACAAATGAAGACAATTTTCAGAATCCCCTTGCCTAGACTTTGTAGGGACTCTTTGAATATGTGTTTGTTCCATGTTGTATACATTCTTAGGGTTTTTTAAAAGTAGTAAATGTAATAGTCTTTATAAATTAAGGTCAAAAAAAATTCATCAGTGAATATAGCTTTGATTCTGAGAGTGAGAACACGCAACAGGAAACTCAATTCAGAAACTTCAAGGAGCTGTGACTTGGAAGTCAGGAGAACTTGTTCTAATATAGATTGAAGTGAATGAGTCATGCTGACATGCGCAAACTCCAGACTTCAGTGTTCTCACCTGTAACATTAGGGCTTGGAGAAATGGAGAGCTCTATTTAGGAGGGTTGGTTGTCCTTCCTCTCCCAGGCTGCCTCCGTCCTCCTCCTCTCCTTCACCCCCCTTGTTCCCTAATACTTTATGTCTGAGGGTACAGAACTCCATTCTCAGAGCTCTTTGAACCCTTGTTAAGGTAGAAAATGAGAGAAGCCAACCTGGACAGTGGGTTGCGGGAGGACAAAGCTAAGAACATGGGCTGCTGTGGTTCACACCTACCCATCCCACCTACCACGTCTCTCTGCTCTTGAAATACCAGTGAAGATTTGTGTAGCTTTTGAACAACTAGTTAAAATTATTAAGAAAAAAATATAAAGATTGGATATAGAATTTGCTAATATTATGAAATTCACAATGTATATCTGTTGTATTCGATCCTATAACACTCTCTGTAACACATAATACATGTCAGGATATGGAACCTAACCTGGTCACTTTCAAGCCAGAGGCCCATGGGTAGACACATTTATTTCAAACAGAAACAACTTAACTGTTCAGACAACAGAAACTATGCAAGTTATTGTCTTTGACCTGGGACTCTCTTATATTTTGGAACCGCCTTTCTCTAGATGACCTGAGAATAATAAATGACATTAGTTAAGTACTTTACAGTTTCCTGAGTACACTATCCTGAGTAATTCTTTCACTAACTTGGGAACATGCTGAAACTTTGGAGCTATATCTGATCAGAGTAGCCTTTTATCCTTTTATTTGCTCTTTGGCTGCCACACAATAAGTTACAAATAATTGGGCAGTCAGGGCAAATGTATTTCTTCAGACTTTTCTTTGTAAAACAACAAAAAATTCCATTTTGAAATCGATGTATTTTAATATATTTGGGCATATCAAGATAACTCAAATTATTAGATTTTTCAATTGAATCCTGCCACTGAAATAGCATTTTGTGCAAATATGCTGGCTTACTTGCACTCTGCTTTGGAATTAAGTTTTTCCAATTGCTGCCAACTTTTTGAATTGACGAAAGTGAGACCTTATCATGCGCCGTGTAAATAACTGCACAAATTTAATGATAAAATGACACCTACTGATAGGAGTGTCAACTATGGGTATTAACTGTAACTGTGCAATTAACCTAGGTATCTTGCGGAATCAGAGAGAGTAGTCTATCTTACAAAGGTGGGGAGGGTAGAGAGGGAGACAGAGAAAGGGAGAGAGGGAAGGAGGAAGGAAGGAAGAAGAGAAGGAAGGAAAGGAAGGAAATGTTAGCACTGGTTTCCCTGAGCAGGCACCTCAGCGTCCTGCCCAGGAACCAAGATCTCCCTCTGCTCTGACCTCTGCTCTGAAGCAGGTGACCAGTCACCAAGGAGGGGCAGCGATAAGTAATTATAACAATAGCAGGTGAACGGCTTCATAGGTAGATAAGATAGGTTATCTCCCCAGTGACCCACTGTGAAGGAAAATTATTTCGTTTTTGCAGAGTTTCACTGTGTCGAAAAAATAGCACTATTATTAAACTTCTTTGAAAGAATAGACACTTTGAGAATTGGACTAATCTGTTTTTGGAGGTAATTCAGATGTGAATAAAAGAAGAAAAAAGGTATATTTTTTTTCGATTCCCATCTGTTTGTCTCACTATTTTTTATCCTCCCTAGAGACACTGAACTGGAAGCTCAAAACTCCAGTTTCTTCTTCTAGATTACTCCTCAATGTTATAAGAGTAATTTTAGGCAAAATATGCAAATTTCTTATTTTGCATATATTTTTTTTCCTCTAAAGTAAAAATATTTCTGTTACATACATTTAAGTATGTGGGCATTTATTCAGGATTAATGAGATCATAGATAGTGGCAGGGGTCTTATTCCAAAGAATGAACTACTCCAGTATGTCTCTTTGGCATTGCTTTGATTTTTTTTTTTTCAGATCATTCGTTTATTAATTTCTACTAGACAGCATATCTGCTGTGTTTGTGTCTTGCTATTTTTGGAGTTAAGATGGTATAATACTCTAGAGAGCTAGTAATCAATTTAGTGCACTAGAATGGAACAATAATTTATTCTTTGCCAACATAAATGCTAATTATTTACCATAAGACAGAACTGGCCAACAGGGAATCTCAGGACTTTAGTTTGGATGGACACTTTGCTTTTTATCATCGGTTCCAATGTCTTCATTTTATAGATGAGTAGATTAAAGCACTTTTCTTATGTCACACAGTTTTATTATTGATTGGATCATACTCAGAAGCTAGATCAACTGTTCCAGAAAGTACACTTTGTACTACAGAGCTGTTTTCCTGAAAAGGATAACAACAGGAATAATAGGTACTGAAAGTCACCCAGAAATCTCATGTTAGACTAGGAAGAGGAAAGTATTGTGATGTTCAGGGTTACTGTGGCTTGATGTGGTTAAATAGATGTATACTTCTCTCCTGGAGTCTCCAAAATAACGATGACAATGACGAGGGTGATGGTAATAATAGTCAACATTTATCAAGGGCTTACTCCGTAACAGACATTATACCTAAAAGTTTGTACACATTATCTCATTTATTCCCTAAAGGTGACGCTATGAGGTTGGAGCTGTTATTTCTTTCAGTCTGCAGAATAAAATGGAGCTTAGCCATACTTATTAAGTTGTCTGACTTCACTCCCTTGGTAAATGGCAGAGCTGACCAACAGGTTGCCACCCTATGCCTCTTTACTGTAGGGTGCTGCTACACAATGGCGACTCTGCCACATTTTCCGATGCTCATTATCTGCAACCAGCTTTCTCTGACTTGTGTTGGAATGAGTGATAGTTCCAGAAGAAATTTTTAACCTCTTTAAACAAAGTTTAGAATCTTATAGTGAGAATAAGATCTTGGACATTAAGTAACTACGTGTTTAGGTGGTGCTAAGTAACAAGACTTTTCTGCACTGAGTTTTAGACTGAAGCATAGGAAGGGAAGTCATCCTAAACAGGAAGAGCAGGGAACACAGATCCTAGCTCATCTCTTACCAGCTATGTAATTGGAGGTCAGCAGCCTCATTTCGATCAGGTCAGCTGTATGTAACTTGAGACAGGATTAATAGTTTTTAAAGCAATTTTCCCATGAGGATTAAATGACAAGATGTATGTGAAAGTACCTCGCACACTCCTGGAAAGATCACCAGATGCTGGTTGACCTTGGTGAGTTCCTGGCAGAGTTGGAACTTATTTCAAGAGACTTGATTTTAGCAAAACGTTTAGAGGAAATAGCTAGATAAAATTTAAACCCAGATAGGTCTTTAAAAATTATTTTTATTTTAAAATGTGGGATACAATTCAGGGTTAGGTACATAAGTGGTCATCGTACAGGTAAAGTTTGGTGCTCATTGATATTATGTGACCCCACTTCCCTCCCCTGGCAGTGTTGCACTACTGCCAATCCCTTTCTGATAGTATCGTGATAAATGTTAAGGGGTCACATTTAGAAAGTTTCCTGGTTACTCCTAAATGAAAACAAAAGAAAAAGATTGCACAATGCGAGTAAGTGTGAGTAGTGAAAAAAAAAATTCAGGCTGGATACGGTGGCAGACACCTATAATCTCAGTTCTTTGGGAGGCTGAAGTGGGAGGATTGCTTGAGCCCGGGGGGTTCGAGACTGCAGTGAACTGTGATCGCACCACTGCACTCCATCCTAAGTGACAAAGCAAGACTCTGTCTCTGAAGAAATTTAAATTTATCCATGAATAGGTAAACATGATTTCAGTTATTACTGTGGATTTAGTGAGATGGCGGTCAGAACTAGAATGTGACACTGTAAGGCTTGTATTAAGTAAACACATCTGCAAGCAGAGACAGGAATTAGAAAGCATATACACAAATGAAATTTAGAAATCTAAAGGAGAAAGTGGACCAACAAAAAACGATGAAGAGAAATGTGAATTATTATCTATCTATTGTTCATATTGAAATCTAGCTTGGATAAATCAGATGGCATATTCAATTTAACTTAAACTTAACGATCTCACTTATAGTCTGATCTCACAAGGTCTGGTGCTAGGTAGCAAGGAAGAGGAGGAGGAGGAGGAAGAGGAAAGGGAGGAAGAAAGGAAGGAAGGAGAGAAGGAAAGAAGAAGGAGAGAGGAAGAGAAATAATAAGAAAAAGTAAGTCCTGACTTTGAAGAACTAGTAAGTAGAGCAGGCGGGTGATACTTGACCCAGAGTGAGACTTCATAGTGATGAGGGTGATATATTTAATCTATTTTCTACTGAAAGAACAAAGCATGTGAAAAATACTTTATCTGCATTATTGTCAGTTTTTGAGTGTCTGAAGATAGATGAAGCAAAGGAAGATGTATGAATCTATATTGAATTATAATTCAAAAGTATGAACTGATTTGTAAAATAAAAATAAATTTAAAATCTCAGTATTCCTATTGGTCAAAGAGAAAAATGCTAGGTATTAGTATTAGCCTTTCAAAACTAAGAGTATGAAAAGGTTACAGAAAGTATGAGAAAGATCTCATGACTAAGAATCACTATTAGCGAATACAATTAAAATATTTGTGAGACTTGGCCAGGCATGGGGGCTCATGTCTGTAATTCCAGCACCTTAGGAGGTCAAGGCAGAAGAACTGTTTGAGCCCAAGAGCTCAAGACTAGCCTGAGCAACATAGTGAGAACTTTTCTCTGCAAAAAAACAAAACACAACAAAAAAAAATCAAAACATTAGCCAGGCATGGTGGTGCATATCTGTAGTCCCAACTACTCAGGAGGCTGAGGCAGAAGGATTGCCTGAGCTCAGGAGGTTGAGACTGTGTTGAGCCGTGGTTGTGCTATTGCACTCTAGCATGGGTGACAGAGTAAGACTCTTACTCTAAATAAATACACAAATCAATAATATATATTATGTAATATATAATTTGTAATATATATTATGCATAAATATATATATATATATATATATATATATATATATATATATATGTGAGGCTTGCAATAATAAAGTTCTACTTCCCAACTATAAATGATCATTATTATAAATAAGGATTTGAAAAATGTTCTAAAGAAATCAATAGGGAAAGCAAGAATAACTTCCTGTACAGGAAGCAATTGACGTATGCTTAGACTCATTAATTCATTTAACCAAGGTTACTGTTCAGTCTGTACACTCCAGTAGGGCACCATTCAGCTGTTCACAACTGGCCTCTGTCCTGATTGCTCATTTTCTGTGCCGTGGCAGTTAATGTCTGGAATATCTGCATTACATTAGATATTTAATTGGTAGCTACTGTATAATTGGATCAGCAATAAGCTCTAGGAATATAGCAGCATTCCTAGTTTCATGGCACTTTTTAGTTTAAAGAGATGGAAAAAATAATGATTACAGGTTGTGATACGTGATACAAAACATTAACACAGGCATGGGGTCAAGTGATGTGGTTTGGGGAGGAGGAAAGCTGTCCACAAGATCAGTGGAAAAGGGAGAGGTGCCTGAGGAAGCAGCACTGGCGTTGAGAAGGGAATAAGAAAGAGCCAACGACACGAAGATTGGTAGAAGAATAAAAAGAGATGCGAAAGATTTGGCCACATTCAGTGGCTCAGCCTGTAACCCCAGCACTTTGAGAGGCCAAGGTGAGTGGATTGCCTGAGTCCATGGGTTCAAGACTAGCTCAGTCAGCTTGGCAAGACCTCGTCTTTTCAATAAATATAAAATTAGCTAGTTGTGGTAGCGTGCACCTGCTACTTGGAAGGCTGAGGCAGAAGGATTGCTGGAGCCCAACACGTGGATCCTGGGGTGGACGTGAGTGTGCCACTGCACTCCATCCAGCCTGGGCAACGAAGTGAGACTCCAATTCAAAAAAAATCCAAACAAACAAACAAACCAAAAAACACCAAAAAACAGATGTGGAAGATTTGAAGAAGCGTTCATGAAGATGAAAGCTTCAGATGAACTGAGATTTCTAAATCATGGGGAGAGGTAATAAACATGCTCTTTAAAATATATGAAACAAAACAAAATATCTGTGTCTATGTCTCTATGAAGAAGGAGAGGAGTTGGAACAGCTGATGCAATGTGATAGCGAATACTTGAGTATCCACAGCTTTTACAATTGTTATCAACACTTTCTTCTGCCCACATGCAGCAGGCCAATCACGGAGACAATGGGTTTTGCAAAACAGAAAGATTTTATTCACAGGGCAGCCAAGTGGGGAGGTGTGAGAAAAGGTTTCAAATCCTTCTCCCTGAAGATAAGGCTTAGGGTTATTAATGAGTTAGAGAATCCAGGCAGACTAAGAGAGGGGGAAGGGGATTTGCAGTGGGGGGAACTGATGTAATCAGCATCTATGCAAGCATAGTTGGGGTTCATGGTGTTTCATAAAACGTATGTTCAGAAAATAGTGGTCTAAGCATGAGACAAAAGGCCATCTCTCAGATATTTGTGCAGGCCTGTTGGAAAGGTTGGTGGTCTCAGTCGGTTTGAACTGGTGAGGAACTGCCCCAAGTTCCTGAAAAACAACTAAAGTAACTGTATTACGATGGTGACTTATAAATGCCCAGACCACAAGATAGCTGCCATGAAGGTTAAGTTTCAGTGTTAGGCGGTGAGGACTTCTGCCACCCTGTCCTTCAGTTTCATTTAAAACAAAGCAAAACAAAACAAAGCAAGCAACCAAAAGCAAGCATGGCAGGCTAAGTTTGGCAGACTTAATCAAATTAACCCCTTGGTATCACAATGCTATTTTGTTTGTAGTCTTGTTTATCCAGGGGAACATTATTTGAACTAGAAAGAACAAAGCAAATATGGTCTGAAGATCACAATGGTTTTAGAAGACTGAAATAGATCATATGGATACCTTTAGAATGTATAATAATTATTAATTCAAACAAAAGACGTTCTGTGATATCTAAGCTCTTTCTTTTGTGATTGAAGAGCTGCTGTGAACAAACCCGGAGAAGAATGTGACAGGTACCAGAGACCAGAAACGTACAAATTGCAATGTTTTCAAAAGATAGGTCAAGATGGCAGGAAGAGTGGAGTTGGGAAAGAGGTTAGTACAAATACATTCCAGAAATTGTTGTGGAGTGACTTTGACATCCATCTGTTTCATAATTCTACGTTAGAATACTGAACCAATTATTTTTGAGCTCTTAGTGAGGCAAGGTGGTTACCACTAGGAACCAACATGGGTTCAATAAGAACTTCTCATGCTTAGCTAACCTCTTTTTTCATATAATTTCCAGACTGAAAAGTCAAGTAGGCCAAACAATCCTAGATTTGAGTAAGGCATATAGAAAGAAAAAAAAAACAGTGATTTAATAACTTGCTTTTTAAAGTTAACATTTTCCAAATTTCACTCAGTTTAAAATAACACAAAGCAACATTAGAGATGGTAAATGCATTTGCCAATAGTCACATGTCATAGAATTTCATTACTAATATACCCCTTTCTCTCTCAATCTCTTTCTTTTCATAAATTTGCATTCCAAGTGAAATTTGTAAATGACAAATATAAAATGCTTTTTAGTAAACTGAATATCCAGTTTTGTTTTTGAATATCTAAAAAATTCCACATGTCTTTGCAGAGTATAAGACTGCATAAATCAATCTATAGTAAGTATATGATCACATCCACATCTGCTAAAGGGTATGTGACCCTGTGAAACAGTGAGTTTGCTCATCCTTTGAACATTAAAACATACTGACAAGATGTGGGGATAAAAATTATGCTAAAATCTGTTCTAAACAAAATTTTGCACAGAGGTGTAATCTGTGAATTGTGCTGGTTAGCTGTAATGTTCCACATGAGATTTACGAGTTCACTTGATTAGATTTTTAAAAAATTACTCTTCAGTTTGAAATGATCTTAAGCATAGAGAAATGTTTTCAAAAATAGTACAAAATTGTTTTAAAAAATGGGAATTTTTTCATCCAGAACCATTTGAGAGTAAGTTGTTGATAGGCTACTCCATCATTCCATAATATCTTGGGTCTACTAGCAAGGATATTCTTTTGCATAAGTGCAGTACAACCATCAAAATTAAAATTCAACAGCGCTAAGGTACAATAAATTTGTTGCCAGAAAATGCTCTTCTTGTCACTTCATGTTTCAGATACTGTATTAGCCTCATTACTATTAATATTATTTTGAGCAACTATAGCCTTATAAATGTTTTGGTACATATACATTTATAATTTCTTTTTTGATTGTATTTTTGCAAACATATATTAAGATTTCAACTGTCTTTTTGTGTTATTTAATCTAGCTACTATATGCTCCAGCAATCCCACAAATTGGTATATACCCAAAGGAATTGAAATCAATATGTCTAAGAGATATCTGCACTCCCATGTTCACTGCAGCATTATTCACAGAGGCCAAAATATGAAAACAATCTAAGGGTCTAAAAAATGATAAATGAATTTTTAAAAAATGTGATATGTATATGCAATGGAATACTTTCAGCCTTATAAAAGAAAAGTCTGTCATCTTCGACATCATGGATGGAGCTGGAGAAATGCTAAGGGAGATACGCCAGATTGAGAAAGACAAATATTGCATGATCTTATTCACATGTGGAATCTTAAAAAATGTTGATCTCATTGAATTAGAGAGTAGAACAGTGGTTACTGGAGACTGGAAGGGAAACTGGAGAATGGAGAGAGTGGAGAGTAAGAAGAGGTTGGATAACAGGTATAAAGTTACAGTAAGATAGGAGAAGTAAGTCCTGATGTTCTATTGCATAGTAGGGATTATGGTTAACAGTAAGGTAATGTATATTACAAAATAGCTAGAAGGGAGGTTTTTAAAAAAATGTTCTCATCAAAAGGAAGTGAAAAAATACATGAGCTGATGAATATGGTAACTATGTAATTTGATTATTATTCAAAATATACATGGGTTGAAATATCAAGTTGTATCCTGTGAATATTTACAATTTGTGTCAAATAAAAAAATGTATGTGGCTTATGATTAGAACATAATTGACAAAATATCGATTGAATTATACTGTGACTGACAAAATATTGACAAAATATACATGACTTTGCTAACAATAGGAAGCAAAATGTTCACATTTAAACACATAAGTCAATCTTAGCTAAATATATATAATAATGTGATAACATAACATACATATTTTAGTATTTTTGTCATTTTTATCTGTGACAAGGTATTTATGAGATTTTTAAAAATTTGGTACATTAATAGAAATGTATTTACTATCCTATTAACAGTATTATTTTATTTTTTAAGTTTTCAAGCAAAGCTTATTTAGAGAGTAAATTAGAGAGAGAGAGAGGAGATTCACCTCCTCAAGGTAGGGGAAGGGGAATAGTATTATTTTAAATGACAAAATTTTTTTTTTTTTGAGTTGGAGTCTCACTCTGTCGCCCAGACTGGAGTGCAGTGGCCGCTCCCGGCCACCGCAGCCTCGGCCTGCTGGGTTCCAGCGATCCTTCCGCCTCAGCCTTCCGAGTAGCCGGAATTACAGGCATGCGCCACCACACCCAGCTGATTTTTTGATTTATTGTAGAGATGAGGTCTCGCTGCCCAGGCGGGTCTCGAACCCGCGGGCTCAGGCAATTCACTCACCTCAGCCTCCCAAAGGCACGGGATTACAGGCTGAGCCACTGAGTCTGGCTAAATGACAAAATTTTATTCCATGGAAAGAAGGTGACAAAATTTGTAAGTTAACTTACCAATATTTTATTTTGGGGCACTTAGATTATTTGCATTTTTTACACTCTAAAAAAAACTTTCTAATTATTTCCTTAGGTTAAATTCCTAAAAAATAAAATTTCTGAGCTAAAAGGATATCCAAGATTACCTCAAAAATTGTTACACCAATATACACTTCCACAGATTTGAGAGTCACCATAGCCCTTCAAATATCTAATACTGTCACTCTTAAATCTCTGCCACAAGTAGGTAAAAAAATTAAAAAGTTGTTTTTATTTTAATTTGTATATTTTTATGGCTAGCAAGACTGAATATTTTTTATATGTTTATTGGTCACTTTTAGTCTTCTAAATCTGGTTGTCAGTTTATTTAACTTATCCATTGTCACTATTTTAAATTATTTTATTTCGTGGATAGTTATTAAAGTTAAAAAAAGAGCACTTACATTGTGGAAGTGCATTCTGAAAAGGTTACGTATTAAGCAACATGATGTCTGAAACTGTGACTAAAATAACCCTGTAATGTGGTAGAGTCAGATAAAAGAATAATGACCACGAAATGGGAAGACTGGGAAGGGTCCTTTGAGTTTCATAATACATGTCTCTTCATTTGTGTACACATATGAAAATAGCCATTACAAAAATTTTGTATATTACAAGGGCAAGAAGAAACTTGGTTTCAAGAGTTTAAGCATATATAATCACATTGTACACTTTAAAGATGCAGTTCATTTTTAATAACTGCAAACCAGAAACCACCGAAATATCCACCAACAGATCAGTGGATAAACAAATGCTGATATATCCATACAACAGAATGCTACTCATCAATGAAAAAATGAACTATGTACATAAGGGACATTTATGAATCTTAAAATAATCATGTAGTATAAAGAAAACTAGAATAATTAAAAAAACTTTCTGATTCCAATCATATACAATTCAAGAAAATATTAACTAATTTTATGTATGTAGGTATGCATGTATGTATATTATTTGAGTTGGAGTCCCATGCCATCGCCTAGGCTGGAGTGCGGTGACACGGTCACAGATCACCACAGTGTTGACCTGCTGGGCTCAGAGGATCCTCTGCCTCAGGCTTCCAAGTTGCCAGAACTACAGGCATGTGCCACCACGCCCAGCTAATTTTTTGATTTATTGTAGAGACGAGGTCTCCAAGTTGCCCAGGCTCTTCTTGAACCCGTGGACTAAGGCAATCCCCTCACCTTGGCCTCCCAAGGTGCTGGGATTACAGACTTGAGCCATTGCCCCTGACCTCATTTATTGATTTATTTATTTTGAGTTGAAGTCTCACTCTGTTGCCCAGGCTGGAGGGCGGTGGCACACTCACAGCCACTCCAGCGTTGACCTGCTGGCTCCAGCCATCCCTCTGCTTCATTCTTCCAAGTAGCCGGAAGTATAAGCATGGGCTACCACGCCTGGCTAACTTTTTGATTCATTGTAGAGATAGGTCTCGAGAAGTTCTCCGGGCTGGTTTCCAACCGCGGGTCAGACAATCCATTCGCCTTGGCTTCCCAAAGTGCTGGGATTACAGGCTGAGTCACCGAGCTGACCTGGCCTAATTTATTTTTAAGGGAAGTAATTCAATGGTTTTATGGAGGGCTGGTGAGGGCAGGAACTGATGAAAAAGACAGAAGGTAAATATAGTGGTAATAGATATGTTCATTAGCATGATTATGACAGCTTCATGGGTTTGCATGTGCGTCAAAACTAACCCAACTGTACACTTTGAATATGTGTAGCTTATAACAGGCCAAAAATACTTCAATAATATTTTTTAAATGGTTTAAATAAAAGTCTAGGTTTACTTTTCTTGGAAAACATAAGGTCTGGCCACCCTCTACTGACTCAACCCTACCTTGGGAAGAGAAGTTCTGTATCAGTAGCAAGAAATATTGGCAAGCAATAAACACCAGTTCGAAATGAGTCAACACAAATGCTAGTGGGGTGATAAAAGCCATGTCCCTGGACTACAAGGTCTTCTATGCTTCTATTTTCATTTTCTGGACTGCGCAACAATGGCCTCGAGGTCATTACAGCAGTAAACAAAACCTTATTTGCTCTGATAATGATATCAACTGCAGGAAAAGCAGTTGGATGGAATGTATACACTCATCCCACAGCACCATGGTCACTGGAACACTTGTGGAGGCCTTTGCAGAAGAGACACGTTCTCTCTACCTTTGTGCAGCTTCCTCCAGATCCTGTGAACCACACCCAGTGTTTCTGCACTCATTTCCGTTTCTGCCTGGTCTCTTCAGTCTTTCCACAAGTGACACCAGAAACTGAATTTTAGACATCAGGACATATGATAGCTCTCTGGTGCCTGGGCACAACTTCTCCTTAATACTGCTGGACATGATGTGACTTCCCCTGGGAAAAAGGGATTCAATTTAGTCTTCTCCCTAAGGCCTTGCAGGTGGTTACAGCAACTTCCCTCTGCTGAGGGTGAGCTCTGGGCCTACAGGAAAAAAAAAAAATCTAGGCATTCAGGCCAAAAATTTGGGCCACAAAGTATAAAACTTTCTCTAGGTGGCCTTTGGCAGCAATGTAAATTAGCCCCAAACCTGAAGAAGATAAAATTCTTTATAAGTTGTCAGTAATACCTAGACTAGATCCATCTTCTTAGACACAACTGGGTCAAGATCATACCCTAACTAGTCAGAGAGTAAGGAATGACACTTAAGAGGTGTCAGGCTACTCATGATTCTCTCCAGGGAATGGGAGAGAGAAAAAACATCTGCTTTCTCTTATTTTACTGGATAATACAGGGGGGTAAGAAGACCTGACTTTTATTTTATTTTTTTAATTTTTTTTGAGGTGGAGTCTCACTCTGTCACCCAGACTGGAGTGCAGTGGCCACTCCTGGTCACTGCAGCCTCGACCTGCTGGGCTCCGGCGATCATTCCGCCTCAGTCTTCCGAGTAGCCAGAATTACAGGCACGCGCTACCATGCCCGGCTAATTTTGTGTGTGTGTGTGTGATTTATTGCAGAGATGAGGTCCCGCCTGCCCAGGCGGGTCTCGAACCCACGGGCTCAGGCAATCCATTCACCGCAGCCTCCCAAAGGCGTGGGATTACAGACTGAGCCACCGATCCGGCTAAGACCTGGCTTTTAAAAATAAGTTATCATTAACTAGTATGGAGATTTCATGCTGGGAAATCACTAAGTAAGCAAGGGAATGGTATGATATGACTCAGATCTTGAAGTCATAACTCTGGCTGGATATAAATGACAAGTGCGGACAAAGGAATATTAGTGAAAAAGTTACCACAGGTGTCTCACAGACAGATACACTAAGTGGTAGTAGCAATAATGATGGAAAGAAGTAGATAGATGTCAGGAGTATTTTATAGCTAGATAAAGGACTTAAAGGTATTTTAAAGGTGGGTAAGGGGTGTTGGTGGTGGTGTGATTACAATGAGGTGGAAATATTGCAAATAAGTTCCAGGTTATTAAAATGGGGAAACATACAAATGTCTGCACTCTGTTCTCAAATGTCTGCACTATGTGGTGGTCTTAGGGCATCTATACTTATCAAAATATCTTCAGGTATTTCTGATCCTGTTAGTAAAATAGAAGTGGGAAGCATTGACCTAAGGCCTAGCATGGCACAGATTGCTCAGTGCCTGGTACTCTGTAAATGAATGAGTGATTAAGGCTGTTAGGGCTGTGAGGTGACTAATTGGCGGAGACAAACAAAAGAGTTATAAAAAGTATACTAAAGACTTTCTGGTTCAGCATAGAATGAGCTTGAGCATCACCGATCTGTCCTAACAAAAGCAAACAATTCAACAAACTGAAAACCAACAATTCTAAGTTTCAAAAGAAAGGTGAAAACCATTATCCGTAAAATTGGAGAAACAGGTGAATTCAGAGAATCACAACTCCCTGGATCAGGACCCAGGAGCAGAAAGCTCCATGGGAACCAGTGTCGGGGTAGAAAATTCTAAATTGTGACTGGTGAATTCCTGAAGGATAAGTACGGATGCGTCTGAGAATTAAAAAAAAAAAAAAAATCAGGGGACCCAGTCATAGGAAAAGGCCTTACACTTTCTTGACCACCTTCTCACAGTGAACATCAGAGAAACATTCCCTCATGTTTCAGCAGGGAGAGGGGAAAGTAGCCACTTTGAAATACACCAGAGCATCTTGTTCTTAACAAGGCCTGTCCTTGGGAGAAACTATTCAACCAGAGCCTAACCTTCTGGGGTTTTATTGAAGCCTAACTGACCCAGGGCAGAGGAAATGCCCCAATACCAGCACACTCAGCCATTCTGTACCTCCTAAAGAGGTAAAAATAAATTAATAAAAAACTGTAAACTCTTGTGAAGTTCATAGTCCAGAGTTATAGACTCCTTAAAAGACTGAGATCTGCTCATGGGATTATATAATGTTTCCTCTGCTCAGACCTTATCACCACATTACCAAAGTTTATCTATGGTAGTTTCTTTTATTCAGTACATCGTGTCCAGCTATCAAAAAAATAAAAATAAAAATAAAATTGCGAGGAATATTAAAGGGTGATAAACACAGTTTGAAGAGACAGAGCAAGCTTTAGAACCAGACTCAGATACGGTGGGGAGGTTGGAATTCTCAAAATGAATGGATGATGGGCATCACTGGAGGAGGGATGATAGGCACTGAAGGGAGATAGAGGCAACCACCTTAACTCTTCTCTTACGAAATCTTAGTATCCATGTTACACTGTCCAAGTCTACATGGACGCATTGTGGTCTTTGTCATTTTTATTTCTCTTCACTATTGACCCTCTCTGTCTTACTTCTTTGAATATGTTTTTATTCTGAATATCATGCTTCTGTGCTCTGTTTTTTGCCCTCTAATTTTTAGTTATTCAGGGTTCTTTGCAAGGTCTTCTTCGATTAACTTATGGGGGTCAACTTATAGCTGTTGATGCATTTTAGAGTTTTTACATCACACATTATGCAGACTCCTGCAATATGCACATTTATTCTCATGGTGTCAATCCTCTAAACGCAGGGAATTCTCAAGTCTGTAGCTAATGCCCAGTTCTTGGGTCTGAGATGCTGCCTGTGCTTATGACTCTGCCCACTTGCCTTTAGCTGCCGATGGAATCACATCCCTGCCGTGCTCCAGATCTCTGTGAACTGTGGCACTGTCGCTCCATTTTCCCAAGTCAGAGACCACGGTGATATCCTAACTCCTCCTTCATCAATCTTTCCTGGTAGTTCTTACCTAATCTTTTCTCTATCTGCAGTATCTATAGACTGACAATAAAAGCAATAGGTTTGTGGACAGTTATTACTACTAAATAACCTTAAGCATACCCATTATTGTAGAAATAATTACACTATATTATAATTGTCTGTTCCTGTGTCCCATTCACTCAAAAAAGTGTAAATTCTTTAATGGTAGGAAGTATGTGACAGTCTGTTTCATATTCCCTTCTCCTCTTGCTATTCAGTGTGTAATTTGAAAAAAAAAGTGTTGAAAGGATGAGCTATTCAAGATAAATTATAATTTTAAGTGATTTAATTATTTTAATAACTGTGAGTTTATTAGTGCCAAGTACATAATGGTTGAAATTAAATTAGGGCCGTATTTTAAAGTTTTATTTTGATAAGTAATATAGACTAGATATTGTATATTTGCATCCAAAGTATATGATTGGAGTGCAATCTATTAATATAAGAAATGTATGTGATAAAAACTCTACATAGACTCCTCGAATAAATACCAATTGTATGTATAAATATAAAACCCTTTCTTGGTATGCACATATGCTTTACACATTAGCAGAGAAGGGATCTGACAGATAATCAGAAAAGTATGTTTGAAAGTAGGAAAGGTTCCCTAAGGAGACACTGGCCTTGCCAAGTAATGATATTGGCGGTGTGTCAGAAATGTAAGGAATCTGAGAAATTCAAACTACAGCTTGGCCAAATTAATCTTAGTATGCTGACATTCAGAATTTTTTGATACTTTAATGGCAATTATAAAGTTTGAGAAAGAATTTAACATTGCTTAGTAACTTGAAGCAAAATCATATCTCCGAAACACATTTTACTTTTCAACACACTTTTTTGAAGTTAATAAACTTTATTTTTTAGAGAAGTTTTAGTTTTATAGAAAAATTGATCAGAAAGTACAGATGATTCTTTTTTTTTTTTTTTTTT
>NW_007257485.1:352868-353299 GCF_000164805.1 Carlito syrichta | reverse complement strand
CCAGGCGGGTCTCGAACCCGCAGGCTCAGGCCATTCACTCACCTCAGCCTCCCCAAGGTGCAGGATTACAGGCTGAGCCACCGAGCCTGGTTCAGATGATTCTTTTTTAAAATTTTTTATTTTAAAGATGTGGGGTATAATTCAAGGTTAGGTATACAAATGTTGATTATGTAGGTACCCTTGTTGATGAGGTGTGCCACCCCCTCCTCTGGTAGCTTCCCACTATTGCCAATGCCACCACCCCCCTCCTCTGGCACTTTCCTATGACTGCCAACCCCTTTCTTATAGTATTATGATAAATTGTTCAAGGTCTGCTTATGAGTGAGAATACGTGGTACTCAGTTCTTTGTTTCTGTGATAGATCACTCAGTATTATAGACTCTAAGTTCATCCAAGTTGCTATGAAGTTCATAATTTTGTCCTTCTTTATG
>NW_007257485.1:313154-352451 GCF_000164805.1 Carlito syrichta | reverse complement strand
GTTGGAGTCTCACTCTGTCGCCCAGACTGGAGTGCAGTGGCCGCTCCCCGCCACCGCAGCCTCGCCTGCTGGGCTCCGGCAATCCTTCTGGCTCAGCCTTCCAAGTAGCCGGAATTACAGGCATGCGCTACCACGCTGGTTGATTTTTTTTTATTTATTGTAGAGATGAGGTCTCACTGCCCAGGTGGGTCTCGAACCCGCGGGCTCAGGCAATCCACTCACCTCAGCCTCCCAAAGGCGCGGGATTGCAGGCTGAGCCACCGAACCTGGCTGGTTGCATGTTTTTGCTATTGTGAACAACGCTGCAGTAAACATGCATGTGCAGGTATCTTTTTCATAGAGTGATTTGAGTTCCTCCGTGTATATTCCCAGTAGGAGGATTGTGGGGTCATATGGAAGGTCAATTTTTAGATCTTTTAGGAATCACCACATTGTTTTCCACAGAGGTTCTACCAGTTTTATGTTCCCCGCTTCTCTATTCTACCCTCTCTCCTCCTGCCCTTATAGTTAGTTTCTTGCACTAGTGTGGCACATTTATTACAATTGATGATTCAGTATTGATACATTATTATAGCCTGAAGGCCATAGTTTACTCTAGAACTCAATCGTTGTGTAGTTCTATGAGTTTTGACATGTGCATAATGTCATATATTGACCATGCAAAATAGTCTCACTGCCCAAAAGGACCCTGTGTTCCACCTATTTATTCCTCCCTTCATCCAAACCCCTGACAATCATTGATTGATTGATTTTTTTTTTTTTTTGAGTTGGAGTCTCACTTTGTCACCCAGAGTGGAGTGCAGTGGCTGCTCCCGGCCACTGCAACCTTGACCTGCTGGGCTTCTGCCTCAGCCTTCCAAGTAGCTGAAACTACAGGCACGCGCTACCACGCCCGGCTAATTTTTCATTTATTGTAGAGATGAGGTCTTGCCAAGTTGCCGAGGCGGGTCTCGAACCCGCAGGCTTAGGCAATTCACTCACCTAGGCTTCCCAAAGCACTGGGATTACAGGCTGAGCCACCGAGCCTGGCAGATTGATTGATTTTTAACTGTCTATATTTTGACCTTTTTTCAAGTGTCATTGTGGAGGCCAAAGCAACTCCATCTTGGATACTAATCCATCATGTTGTCTTCTGATGAACTTCAGTTCTGGAATGGCCTCTAAGATTTCTCTTTTATCTACTGTTCCTTGTTTAAGAGCTTGTACTTACCATAAACCCCACCATTGGGTTAAAGCAACCTTGATATTATTGTATTTACCATAAACCCTGCCCTTACGTAGTTGTCCTACACATCCTTTCTGAATCACCTTTTCCCTGTGGTGTATGAGCCTGGAGTCTGGGTTAATGGTGTGTGGAAACACCATCTTGTCTCACGGCTGCCCGAGGCATGGCTTCTGTTCATAAGTCCCTATTAAATGATTCTTTATGGGAAACTAGGTTTATTAGCCTATTTCTTCAGTCTCTTAACTTCCTTGACCTTTGGAAGTAGGTTTGCATAGACCTCACTGTGGAACAGTCATACACACTATATCTTTCACAGATTGACCTCTTTCACTTAGCAATATGTCTCAGCACTTTTTTTTTTTTTTTTGAGTTGGAGTCTCACTCTGTCACCCAGACTGGAGTGCAGTGGCACACTCCAGGGGAACCGCAGCCTCGACCTGCCGGGCTCTGGCGATCCTTCCGCCTCAGCCTTCCAAGTAGCTGGAACTACAGGTATGAGCCACCACACCCAGCAAATTTTTGATTTATTGTAGAGATGAAGTCTCGTCAAGTTCCCCAGGCTGTTCACGAACCCGCGGGCTCAGGCAATCCATTCACTTCGGTCTCCCAAAGCACTGGGATTACAGACTGAGCCACCAAGCCCGGCCTGTCTCAACACTTTTAATGAATGCTAACAAGGTACAAGGCATTGAGTAGAAACTGGAGAAATAATTCCTACTCTTAATGGGCTCGTGATCTAATAGGACTAGCAGATATGTAAAGACGTAAATTATAATAGATGGAAGTAAGTAGAGAAGTCTTATAAAAATATATACAGGTAGCACAATAGGAAAAAAAAAAACTAGACATATGGGAGTAAATGGAGGGTTGTTTGGATAAGCTTCCCAGAAAAACAAAAAATTATTTCTAAGCTGGGTTCTGAGAGTTGGTTAAAGTTTTGCCAGAACAGCAGAGCCATCCGTCACTAGTTTCTATATTTTTGACATTTCTAGGAGCCATTCACACTAACTATATTTCATATACATGGTCACTGGAAAACTACCTCCCTTTCATATATTCTTGGTATGGCCTAGTATTATATTGGCAGGATATCCTGATCACATTTCAAATAGAAATAAGTGAACACAATTTATAAGACTTGCCCTGCATATGCAAATAATGATGTGATTGGCCTAATCTGCCTTGTACTTTGACTTGTTTTTCTGTCAGTGATGACCAATTTGTGACCAATGTGGCTGGAATTAATGGTGTTGTCAGGGCCAACATAAGAAAGTCATCTGTCACACACTGACACTAAAGATATGACCTCCAGTTCCATGTCAAAAAATGAACTGCTAAAATGATTTAAAGATTGTTTACTCAAACATAAATATATGCACATATCTATGCAATATATATCAGCAAATAATATTTTAAATAAATTTTTGCTCAGACAAAATTAGCACAATAAAATGATTATAGATAATTTGAAGGATTTTTGTTTTTATTTTTACATTTCTGTTCTCCTGAGTATATTTTGGGCATCTGTAGTTATGAATGTTAGTTGGAAGAAACCATTTAATAAGTATCTTTTGGATAAATGTATAAACCAAGACTTATAACTCAGAGAATGAAAGACAGAACTCAATATCACATTGAGATTTAAAAAAAAATATTTTTATTTAGATAATTCCTTATTTATGCCCTCTACTTTAGACCAATAATATGGATCACAACAAATGACTTTGAAAACATGAGGTAGTATTAGGTAATTGAAGTAATAACTCTTTGGGTTATTGTTCATGATAATCTCACAGAGATATTTGCCATCATGGATACAGCTTTAATTGGCTATTTTCCTCAGATCTTCTGAAAGACTCAGCCTTTAGTCACACTTTAAATAAAAAAGAAAATACAGAGTGGCTCAAGTCATTTCCTGTACTTAAAACATTTGGCAAAAATGAGTTCCAGGGTTGTTAAAAGTGATGTGTTCAATTTTGGCAGCCTCTTTTATCCTCAGGGTACACTGTAACATCTGCTATTCCATAGTGTATATGCTAATCATGAGAAGGCCTTGTTTTTTAATCCTTAAGTATATATGAATAACAAAATTTATAACATCCTTTTAGAATGAATGCGATTGCAAAATGATACTGGCCTAGTTTGGGAAAAACACATGTTTTTCTCACTTATGTCCAAAACATGAATTGAACACCTATAAAATTAAACTTCTCTCCTTTTTTTAATGTGCAATATTTAATTACATAAAGAAATAAACTTCCTGACTTGTATCATTAAGGAAGACGTGATAACACCAAACTCCCATTGCCATGCCTATAACAGCACTCATTAAATTTCTTCCCAGACCCAGGGAAATTTTTGGTATCTCTAGCTGGGGAAGATTAGCTTCCTAGGGCACAGATAGACAACTGCCCTCGGGCAGTTGTTTCTATGATTACAAAAGAAACGGCTATTTTAATCTCAATGATGTGTTGAAGGGAAATGAAAAACCACTCACTTGCTAACTAAAAAGTGTTGGGGTTTAAAAGCAACTTATCTCATACTCTAGGAAACAAACAGATATTCTTTGACCCAAGCATCCCAGCAGCTCCCTGTGTGTGGGGTGAATGTGTGTTTGTGTATATGTGCCACAGACATAATGGGAATTAAACTTCATATAAGATTTCTGATACACAGTTTGCTAAGTATTATAGATACATACACATACACAAACATATAACAGTTGAACATATTTTATTCCGATTGATTTGTTTATTTTTAGTCAGGGTCTCACTGTGTCACCCAGGCAGGAGTGCAGTGGCATGATCACAGCTTGCTATGAAGGCTCACCACAGCCTCAACCTCCTGGCCTCAGGAGATCCTTCCACCTTAGTCTCCCAAGTGAGCTGGGAGGGAATTTTTGCTTTTTTGTGGAAACAAGGTTTTGCTCTATTGCTCAGGTTGGTCTCAAACTCCTGGGCTCAAGCAATCCTCTCACCTTGTCCTCCCAAAGCACTGGAATTACAGGCATGGGTCACTGCACCCAGCTTTGAACAAATTTTGTAATTTTAAAATAAATTTTATTTAAAAAATAGTTTTAGACTTACAGAAAGACTATGAATGCACGGAAAGTTTCTATATACCCGTACCCACTATTAACATCTTATATTAATACGTTTGTTATAATAATTGTACTGATTCATTGCTATCAAGAAAGTGCACTTTATTCTGATTCCAGTAGTTTTTCCCTAATGTCTTTTCTCTGTTCCAGGATCCCATCCAAGATATTATATTACATTTAGTTGTTATGTATCTTTGGGCTTCTAGTAGTGGTGACTAGATATGTCAGGCTTTTTTTGTGTCCATGATGGTTTTGAGGTGTATTGGTTAGGTGTTTTGCATTTTCTTCACTAATTATTATCTTGAAAAATTACTTAGATCATAGCCAGTGGATACATTCTCCTTTGTCTAAGTTTTAGGGATGCAAAAGTGTGGCACGAATTACTTTGATGTAAAGTCAATGTCTCCATTACTAGATCTCATCAGCAAGCTTCCCAGCAAGTATAGAAGACTGGACAGTTACCAGGATTCCTTCTGTAAGAAATAATGTCCTAGGAGTTGTGGTGACCCTTTTTATTAATTTTTATTTTTTACTTTTTAAGACTTATTTTATTTTAAAGATGTGGGATACAATTTAGGATTAGATATAGAAGTGGTCATCATACAGGTAAAGTTTGGGCTTCCCTTTGGTCCCCACTTCACCTGGTTTGAAATCAGGCACACTTATTGGTATTATGTGCCCCCCTCTGGGAAGTGTTCCACTACTGCCAATCCCTTTCTTATTGTATTATGATAAATGTTCAGGGTCCACTTATGAGTGAGAATATGTGGTACTCAGTTCTTTCTGTGATAGATCACTGAGTATGATAAACTCTAAATCCATTCAAGTTACTGCGAAGTCCATAATTTAGTTCTTCTTTATGGCTGCATAATATTTCATTGTGTATATGTACCACACTTTTTTAATTCAGTCTAGTTTCAGTGGGTAGCACAGATGGTTCCATGTTTTTGCTATTGTGAACAGTGCTGCAATAAACATTCGTGTGCAGGTGTCTTTTTTGTAGAGTGATTTAAGTTCCTCTGGGTATATTCCCAGAAAGGGAATTACTAGGTCAGATGGAAGATCAATTAAAATACATTTTCATGCAAATGTCCTCTCAAACTGTGGAGATCTTGAGATGATAATCTTGGTGCCTGTTGAGATAACTCTGGGTTTTTTAGTTGGCAACATTCAGATGGGACTAGGTGCTACTCTGAATCAAAAGCGTGGCTGAAACACTGTATTATCATCTGTGTGGGTGTATGTTTTTGTTTTCCAGCAGAATATTTTTGTATGTGTTTTCAAATATTCATTGAGCCTCAGTTCTACATCAGACACTTGTCTAGTTGCTCTGACAACTTGGTTCACGTCTAATTTTCAAGTCTCTGTTCTGGAGAGTCCTCAGCTTCCCTGTTTTCTATTCCCTGACTGAGTATTCCGGTAAACCCTTGAAGATCACATTTGAGAAACTCAGATTCAACTGACCTTAAATTATAAGCAAGTGAGATTGAAAGTAAATATTTTAAAACTGTAAATGAAGGGAGGAAATTACTATACAAAGCTAGCTTTGTACGGAATTATGACCTGAAATATAAGATGCAGTGCCTTGTGATTACAAATGTAAATCATTAAATTGGGAACAAAGGTTACACGTTATGTGAGATAACATTGTTTTGTTTTGCTTTTACTTCCAAATCATTTATTTTTCAGAAAAAGATTTCCTTATTTTGTAAGTCAGATCGTATTTTTAGTTCCATAGTTTTGACATGTAGATTGCACCCATATTGACAGCCTATGCAATCAGTAAACACTCTCCATGACTACAAAGGAAAATGGTACAGGGTTCTATCTCTGCATGCAAACTAAAAAAAAAAAAAAAAAAAAGTCTTGCCATGACATTTAGTTTTACTTTGTGAATTCTAAAAACTAACTTATGCACTCCTTTTTTTTTTTTTTGAGTTGGAGTCTCACTCTGTCATCTAGGCTGGAGTAAAGTAGCACACTCATGGCACCGCAGCATTGACCTGCTGTGCTCCAGCAGTCTTTCTACCTCAACCATCCAAGTAGCCAGAACTACAGGCACATGCTACCACACCAGGCTAATTTTTGATTTATTGTTGAGACAAGGTCTCGTCAAGTTGCCCGAGCTGGTCTCGAACCTTCGGGCTCAGGCAATCCACTTGCCTCGGCCTCCCAAAGTGTTGGGATTATAGGCTGAGCCACCGAGCCCGGCCATGCACTCTTTATCTTGTCTTTTGATGGATATAAAAATTAGAAATAGGTTTTGCAAAATACCAAGTGCCTGTCAAGCACTTTATATCTTGAATGCATGGAAATCAAAGGGGAAAATTTGCTATTACCTTATGTTTCTTTGTACTTTTAAAAGATATCATGTACTCCAAGGCTAATTAATTGCAGTACCTTGGACAAATATCAATTTAGTATACAGTATCAACAAAATTTTTAAAATAGCTCTTAATGTTTAAAATAAAATATTAAAAACAATTTCTGCGGACGTCCAACAGTTTTTTGTTGTGTTTTATTTAGTTGAAATTGGAAGTGTTGTGGCATCCTGTACATGGATCTTAAATTAAAACCTGCTTCATTTGGAGTATGGAAAGATACAGAGTCTTCATTAATAGGTCAGAAACCTAAAGAGAAGGTCACAATTATGTGCTCTGTAGAATTAGGTGTGTGGAAGAGGAGAGCTCAAGTCCTCTACTTACCAGCCATGTGCTATTTTGCCAACTTATGGAAAAAGGGCACACTGATATATTTATGTGCTCAGTTCTTAAGTACGTTATGCCAAAGATCATCATTTATTGTAAGAGATCTGCTTATAGTCATTAAGGAAGGATACAATATTTGTAGATTCTTTTGATTAAAGTTCTTTTGCTCAGGGGCATGCTAGCTCACTCTAACTCTTCCTGGGGTATTTAGGGAGAGATTTGTCCCTCTTCAGGATTCACCCCATATAAGAGCTAATTGGCTTAAACCCTAAGGAGACTGTGACTACTTAGGACTTCACCCCCATATAAGAGCTAATTGGCTTAAACCCTAAGGAGGCTGTGAATACCCTTCTTCTTATCAATTATATATTTGCCCCTTTTCTCCTAAGAAAGTAAGTAGTAAAAGTTCAGAATATCCATTTTTCTGGAGTGAAGTGCCGGAAATTCTTCAAATTGGTTTCATTGTAGGCTATCTGACAAGACTTCTGAATCATTCTGTCTCCAACTTGAGCAAGAAGTGCCATTTCAGGGTGTAAAACTCTTCACTTAATTTTTCTACCTTCAAGCAGAAAGTTGGAAGCAATGTGGATAAAATATAGATCTTTATAGAGCAGATCTTTATATATATGCACTAGGAAATGAATGAGCACGTTAAACACATTGACCAATTGCTTTCTCAGTCTCATGAAAGTACCATCTTATTGAGATTAAATAAAATATTTTCTAACTCAGAGATGAGAGCTTCCCCTGATGCTTTGTGCACTCCCTAATTAGTAATACCTGTGTTTCTAGAGCTCCATCAACCACAGAAAGAAGAAAAAAAAAATCTGATCGACTTTTCCTCTATTCTGGTGCTTGTAAGCTGATAAACTGAGGGAAAACTTCACCTTGGCTCTAAGCTTTAAGAAAGAGTACTTGATGATAATAGCTTGCTCTGTCAGTTTGCTAGGGCCGTGCTGGCAAAGCACCATAAACTGGGACGCTTCCAACAACTGAAATGTATTGTCTCACAGTTCTGTGGTTAGAAGTATGAAATCAAGTCAGCAAGGCAATGCTGCCTCTGAAACCTGTAGTGTCATCCTTCCGTGCCTTTTCCTAACTTCTAGTGGTTGGCTGTTGATCTTTGGTGGCCCATGTCTTACAACTGCATAACTCTAATCTCTGTCCTTGTCGCCACATGGCATTTTCCCTGTGATATCTTTACATGGCCCTCTTCTTATAAGGACAGCAGTCACATTGGGTTGGTTGTCCACCCTAAACTCATCTAAGCTTAACTAATTATACTTGCAATGACCCTAATTCTAAATAAGGTCACCTTCTAGGAATTGGGAGTTAGAAGCTCAACATATTTTTAGGTTGAGGGAACACAGGTCAACCGAAAACATTTAACCTTTTTGTATGTGTATCAGTTGCTGTACATTACACAGCTATTACTTATTCTGAAAAGTGGGGTTATATTTACATTGGTGACATTAACTCAACAAATATGAGCAGAAAATGTCTGGCGATACCGAGAAGCTTCCTGTTCCTAAGAAATTTAGGGTTAGTTGCGGAAACAGAATATTTAAAATTGTTTTATACAGAGACTGAGCACAGTGACTCATGCCTGTCATCCTAGCACTTTGGGAACCCGAGTGGGGAGGATTGCTTGAGTCCAGGAATTTGAGACCAGCCTGGGCAATATAGTAAGACTTCATCTCTACCAAAAAAAAAAAAAAAAAAAAAAAAATTAACCAGGTGTGGTGTCATGGGCCTGTGATCCCAGCTACTTAGGAGGCTGAGGTCGGAGGACCACTTGAGCCCAGGAATTTGAGGCTTCGGTGACCCATGATGATGCCACTGCATTCCAGCCTAAGCAACAGAGTGAGACATCGACTCGAAAAGAAAGAAAAAAAGTTGTTTTACGTAAAGTGACAATTTCTACAATAGGGCCGAAGTCCTGTGAAAGCAGTTGATGGAGTGACACATTTTTCTCATCTTGAAGTGATTTTTAATTTTCCTTATACTTTAATGTTTTCTGAGTTTTTTACAATGAGAATTTATTAGTTCAAGGAGTCATTCTTGAAAAGGGAATAGACAAAATAATGTGGTTTGAGGCATTTAAAGCATATGCCAGAAGTCAGCTATCCACTACTGCAGAGGAAAAGATAGTATAGAGATTGTTTTCTGCACAAGAACATTCATTTATTCATCTGTCATTCATTTATTTATCAAATATCTAATCAGTGCCAGTCAGGTACCATTCCAGGTGCTGAGTTTACAGTGTTGAATAAGACAGACCATGTCTTTGCTTTCGTTTTTTTTTTTTTTTTGAGTTGAAGTCTCACTCTGTTGCTCAGACTGGAGTGCAGTGGCTGCTCCCAGCCACCGCAGCCTCGACCTGCTGGGCTCTGGCGATCCTTCCACCTCAGCCTTCCAAGCAGCTGGAACTAGAGGCATGCGCTACCACGCCTGGCTGATTTTTGATTTATTGTAGAGATGAGGTCTCGCTGCCCAGGCGGGTCTGAAACCCGCGGGGTCAGGCAATCCACTCACCTCAGCCTCCCAAAGGTGCGGGATTACAGGCTGAGCCACCGAGCCCGGCTTGTCTTTGCTTTCAAAAGCAATTTGTAATCTGGTGGAGAAGGAGATAAAAATAGTGAAAATACAAATAAATCATTACGATGTGTAATAAAGTCTATTGATGGTAGAAACATAGAAAGTTTCCGTGTGTACACATTTTTACAGGGTAGTCACATATTAGGAGGAAATTTTTAAACTCATAGTTTTAAAAGATGAGAAAGGGTTGCAAACAGCAGCAGAAGTTTGAGTCAGACATTTGTTGGAGAGGTTGAAATAGAAAGTGGAGGAGTAAGGTTTGGTTTTGACCTTTATGTAAGAGATCTGCATTGATCAGTTATCTACATGAAAGTACTATGGAGTGGATCAGAACAATAGTGAACGTCAAACACACCAACTTCCAAAAATCCTTTACCTAAATATCGGGCATAGGCTGAACAGATGAAAAGGGAGCATTGGAGAAGCACAGAGATGAAGGGAATTGAGGAAGAGTGGAGGTCTTCCCAAAGAGTTTTGACAGAGGTGCTAAGAAAATACTGACTAATGTGTCTATACTTGCATATCAATATGTATGAACTTATAAATGTACATACCTTTGGCTTCTGCGATTCTACTTCTACACATTTATCTTAAGAAATTATGAGAAGTTTGTGTTCAAGTGTCTGCACCGAGAAATAATTTTCAATGTGGTTTATAATTAAAAAAATAGAAGCAACCCAAATGTCTAATTATAGAATATTTGGTTTAATACAATGCCATGTATTCGTACAATGAGATAATACGCATCTATTTTTTTTTAAAGTGTACACATTCTGGATTCAAGACTTTTCCTCTCTTAAAACTATGGAGTACCCCAAAGAACTTTTGCTATTGTGGGTTAGATCTTAAGTTATTTACCTCAGCTCTGAGTTTCCTATTTTAATGGTATATAGTTCAACTCAGGTTCTTCTTTGCTATACAAGGTAACCAGGCACAAAATAATGGCTCCTGAGACATATAGATATGCATAGACACACACCGATGCACACTTTCTATAATAAAGGATGAAACAATTGGTTTACAACTTTTCTAATATACCTCCAAACGTTGCCTCTCGAGACTTCCGAGCAGACTCTATGAGTTAGTTGCCTTAATACCTCAACATCGAAATTAAAAATAGTATTGTTTTCTTCTGGAATCTATCAAGGTGATTCTGAGGAATTTATAAGTGTCTGTATAAGCATCAATTTCTGAGTGAGGAGGAATGGCAATGAACCTCCTGTGTTTGTTACTTCATTGTGGGATCCCTGTTTCTTGTTTAGCACTAGGTTAAACAGGCTCTGCAAGACACTCAGAAGATGGTTTCATGGGTGTAGCGACAGGCTAAACAGGAATACGGAGAAAAGAACTAACAGGCCCTGCTGGTTTCTCAGAAGTAGCCTGGATGTTGTGAGAGGCCTTCATTGGGAGACACTCACCTCCAGGTCAGTCGACTAGCTTCAGTGTCAAGCCTGCTTTTCTCTTACTCCTCTGTTTGATTAAGTTGAGCAAAAGTTAGCTACAGCAAAGCTGCTCCTCTATTTAATCAAATAGTCTTAGTGCCATGAAACTCTTTGTGCAATAAACCATCGTCTTCCTAATACAATCATCTTGTAAGGGTTAGTGTTTCAATCTGTGGGCTGTGTCCCCTATTGTTGTTGACCAGGCTTCCTTGAATACCTTCAGTAATTTAAATTTGACTCCAACTCAAAAAAAAAACCAAAAAACAAAAAAAGACTTCCGTCCTTCTTTCTCATGTTATCCCTTCAAATGTTCGGAAGCAACCTTGATATTTTGCCCAAATATTCTCGTTTTTCAGTACAGATATTTATAGTTTGCTAATCACATGCTTTCATGTCTCTTTACAATCCTCATCTTTTTTCTCTGGACATATTTTGAATGAAACAATATCCCAGATTCGAAAACATTTTGTGTCTGTGTAAAGTAACGGGAAGCCCCACCAAATTGGCATTTACAGTTAAATGAATGTTGTAGGCATTTTTCAGACACTTTGTTGTTTCATCTCTTTATATGTATCGTACTTTTTTGGAAATTCTTTTTACTCAAATTTTGAATTTTATTTTTAATCCAGTGAAATCTAACAGTTGATACAACATAACAGCCCCAGGGTAACTCTAGATCCCAAATTTGTCATTCAAAAGTGTATCTGGGCCGGGCTCGGTGGCTCAGCCTGCACTTTGGGAGGCCGAGGTGAGAGGATTGCCTGAGCCTGAGGGTTCAAGACCAGTCTGGGAAACTTGGCGAGATCTCGTCTCTACAGTAAATTAAAAAATTAGCTGGGTGTGGTAGCGCGTGCCTGTAGTTCTGGTTACTCGGAAGGCTGAGGCGAAAGGACCGCTGGAGCCCAGAAAGTCGACGCTGGAGTGGCTGTGAGTGTGCGTGCCACTGCACTCCAGCCTGTCTGGGTGAAGGAGTGAGACTTCAACTCAAAAAAAAAAAAAAAAAAAGTATCTGCCTTAACCAGCTTATAGGAATCCTTTTTGTTTTGTTTATGAAAAGGATTCAATTTGCACAAGTAGGTTTGTGTAGGTTTATGGGTGCTGTCTGTCCTGACTTCCTGATGCCCATGCGATCCCAGTAGTTACATATTTTGAATGTGATCCACTCCTGATCTTAAATATGTACCAAAGGAATTGAACATAGATTGAAGGATAGATTTAATGTAAAAATATCGGAATGACATTATGTGTTCCCTCCTCTAAGATGACATAGAAAATAAGCTTATAAATGTTATATTATCTATAATATGCACATTAAGGAAAAACTTAGAAAAATTCTTTTAATTAGTGAATGTATCTATTTTTGATATGAGGGTAGTTGCAGAAATAAAATGTTATTCACCCTTCAAGAGTACGTCTTTTTGATGGTATTAAAAAGTGTTAATCTCCTTTAAGCAAAATGTGTTTATTATTTGGAACATTGAATCTTTCTGTGCAGGTTGCTCAAAATGTAAAATAATCCTTTGTTCTTTGCTGAAATGGCTCTCTGTTAGGATCTTCTTTCGATCTTTGCCCATCTTGTATTTTAAAATCCGGATGCATAATTTCCCTGCCAGAAGTTAATGCTTACTTCTCTTTTGTTGTCATTTCCTGTTGCCTTCAGTGCACCACAGAGAGATGATGCTATTTCTGCAATCTCTAAAACATGTGGCTTTCCTAAGCAGATTATTTATTTAATGAAAAAGAAGAGAGATCCTCTGTATCTGTTTGGAGTTACATAAATATTCTTAAAAAGGAGGATTTCCTCATTTATTCCACTTTAGCCTTCCTGTTCAGGGTGAGCTTTAATGCATCTTTAATCACTGTCTGATGACAGCTCAAGTTACAATTTTATAACAGTACCACATTTATAAAAAGCATTAGAAATAAGGAAGGAAAAATGGAATAAGAACTTTTCACTTCTTTCCATATATATTAATAATGTATGATTATCACATATCTTCATATTCAAAACCAGCTTATCATTAGAAATACAATACTAGAAATAGCACATAGAGCTATGATAATAGCTAAGTTTGGATGGAATTTATCAAAAGAAACTGTGAAGGTATTATTCTGTATGTTCAGTTTTAGACTTAGTTTTGTTATCTTTTAAAATCTCACGTTCTTTCTAATATAGAGTTTTCTTACCACATTGTAGTTGAAGTTGGAAAATTCTTTAAAAGCTACTATAATAGAAAGATAATTTGATCCTATATCTTTTATATTCTCCCTGATATGACCTTTTGATTTCAGTTTTGAAATAAACATAGAATTCAGATGACATTATGAATAAAACCTAAAAACTTTTACATGCTTGCAAATATAATATTTTGAAAATATGTAACCAGAGAGGACATACAGTACCACAGAGAGAAAAGAACTGTAATGATTAAAATATTATTAAAAATATTTTCTAATGTTAATATTTAATATAACAAATATTTACATATAATATACATATGTGTATTAAATATAGCACATTACAGACAACATATATTGTAGTGTGTAATATATACATTTTAAATATATTTATATGTTTATATTTACAAATATGCTGGGAATGCCAAAAATGTATACACATTTTAAGAGATGTTATCTATGTATTACTTTTAGTTTGCTATCATCAGAAGTGTCTGGATGCTAATGGCAACCACTTTGAGCACTTCTTGTAATTGCAGAAGTCAAACGTGACTTGCATTCATCTTTTGTTAGCAGTATATATTATTATAATTTTAATACAGTTTTTTCCTTTCTTAAAATGTTTATATATTTTTTGGCACCCTCTGTATTAGAAATGGAATATTCATCTATAAATATAAATATACTGTTTTGGTAGAAATTGCATTAGGGCTTTTCCATTTTATGGAGTGAATACTTACAGATCAGTCACAGATACTTTTTCTAAGAACATTTTAATACTACATTATACATTCTGGTATCAAGATAGTGAAGTAAAGTCATCAAATGACTATACTGGCCCAACATAATTACCTAAAAAGGAAGGCAAATATTACTATATACATTTTAACTAAAGCATGATATCTATAAATATAGATGACCTGTTTAAGGAGAAAAGGAACTTGTTCAAATTACATTGAAATAGCAGAAAGAGAAATTTCATGGATTCACTGATATGTGAGAGAAACTATGTTTCCTCCAAATAATAATAAGTTGTCAGGTATTTCATTACAGCTTCTTGAAGCTGACAAATGACCTTTAGATTTGTCATGCATGGTACATGATTTTCTTGTTTAGTTGCACTGGTTTAAAGTTGCATTGATCTTGTCCTGCAATGAAGTGCATAAATTGTCTGTTATTCTTTTTATTTAGAATTTTGAAAATTATTTCCAGAAGAGTCAGAGTTAGAAGTGCCTCAAAATCCTTGAACTCAGAAAAGTAAAGGAAGTTGCTTCGTGTTAGAAATTATGACAGAAGCAAACAAACATTGAATAAATGTTGGATAAACTTAGAATTTTCTTTTTGTTCATCTCAAGCATACATTGAAAGCTTATTAAACTATATTAACCTGTGTAGTAAACATCATCATAGGATCAGAGCTCTGGAAGCTTATTCTTGGTTCCTTTAGGCAGAACCACATCTAAAACAAACTGAAGTGAGAGAAAGTATGATTAGAGAACAGGATTTTATACACTCCCTCAACAAGTGTTCTATTTTGCTCACCTGTATTGCCAGGTCATTTATCCTTTCTTTTCTACGTTTTTCTTTGTTATTGAAAGTTAAGACTAGTAATTGCTTACAGTACTGTCCCCACATTTGGATGGTTACATTAGGCTACCATTATGTGTGCCACATATTTCTTTGACGAAGATGGTTAGTTCTTCTCTGTCTTTCTCTAGATGAAGAATCGTAATTGTTTGAGGCTGTCACCATTGTTCTTTATTTATCAAAACTTTCATCAACATGAAGTTTTCCTTCTGTTTCTTTCAGAGTGCTACACAGCTTTCAGAAATGAGGGCTAATTATCACTGATGTGATTGACCTTCTTTATTCCCTAGTAATGATCTTCCTTTTTTTTTTTTGCTCAGCAACCTTTATTCAATTCTCTTGAAAAATATGGGACACTTCACGAATCTACGTGTCATCTTTGCGCAGGGGTCATGCTAATTTCTCTCTATTATTCCAATTTTAGTTTATGTGTTGCCAAAGTGAGCACATGATTTTCTTAATACAGTCTCTTGACAACACTTCTTATGATACCGTTGAGCTATTTCTACCTATTAGTTTAATAATTTTATCGCTTCTATTTTTGTGTGTTTTCTAAATTATTATTACAGAAAAGGAAATGTGGGTGGAATAAAGCTAAGAGTGCTTTTAAAGAGAAGGCTCACATACACAGCTGAGTTTCTCTACTTTCAGAAAAAAAGTCTATTCTTTTTTCTGCAAATCTGACCTGAATCACAGTACATTCATTACTTTAGTAAACCTTCCCCTAGCAAAATTTTTACAATGTACTGCCATTGACAGTTAGCGTATAAGTAATACTGAGTGATGTAATTATTACTATATAGGTCAGAACAGAGCCTGCGTAACATAAAAATATGAATCTTAGATCTAACCTATTTTTCCCCCCAAGGTTGATGTGTGAATCTTGCTTAGATTTCCTGTTCTCAGTGGATCTTGAGTGATGTCAAATAGTTCGACAGTCACTGTGGTACAATGAGAAATCCTCATTGACTAGTTCTACTCAGTCGGTAAATATAGTGATTCACATCTCATGTAAGTAGTATGTTTTGCAGTTCTGTAAGGCAAAACTCTCCCCGTTGTAAATTACTGACAATATTTTAAATAGTCCATGAACTACACTAAATGTGGTTCCATTTATAAAAATGTCAAATAGTAATACAGGTTGAGCATTCCTAAGTTGAAAATCCAAAATCAATAATGCTCCACAATTCAAAACTCAAGTTGTGGTGCCAACTTGACACCACAGATTGTCCACATGGGTGGCTGACATGGTGACACCTTTCTGATGGTTCAGTGTGCAAAAGTTTTGTTTTATGCTCAAAGTTATTTAAAATATTGTATAAAACTACCCTCAAGTCTATGTGCATAAAGTGCATATGAAGCACAAATAAATTTCAGGTTTAGACTTGAATCCCATTCTCAAGATATCTCATTATGTATAAGCAATATTCAAAAACGTGTAAATATCCCAACTCCAAAACACTTCTAGTCTGAAACATTTCTGGTAAAGTGATACTGGCACAATTTTCTCATAGTACTAATGTTTATGGGTATTTTTGAATATACATAAAAATTGACTCTTTTAGTCTTAATAAAGGATACTCAACCTGCCGTATACATATATTAAAATATAGTAACTACTAAGCAGGACTGAGTAAGAAAACTCAAGGAAGATCTGTAGTGTGTATGTCTGTACAAACCAGTCTTCTTTAAAGATAGCATTCAATTCCTAGCAGTTAATTGGAGATAGATGGAAGATTCTGAAAGGATTCTGTTTTCTGGGGCATTTTACTTTATTCTCTTTTCACAGTAAGCCTTATCCATGCCAAAAGTGTTATACAGATTATAAAAGATAGTGACATCACATTTGTGCATGAAGATGAGATGTTTGGTATGTTGTAAAATCAGGGAGTTGATTAACCATGATTCTCCTTCTTCTTAACCACTGTATCTGTTTGTTTATAACCCCAATATGGATTACTACATTTTTTGGGGGGCTATTAGTTTTTATTTTTGTATTTATATTGGCTCTCCTGCAGATTCCAGGTCATCCATATATATATATTCATTAAAAAATAGGCACCAAATAAATTTTTGTTGAATCAGCTTCTGATCTCTAACATTCTAATTTACTCTATTGCATTCCAGTCCATGTCCACTCATGTAGAATGGTGTTCTTTTTCTTCCTTTTATTATTTCCGTTTTGGCCATCATCTGACAGGCACTGTCCACATTTCCTCCCTCCCTCCTTCTTCTTCTCACATTCTTTCTTGTTTCTTTCCCTCCTCTATAACTCCCTTCCAGTCAATCCCACTCCAACTCATTTGAGCACAGGTGTCATGTGTTTTTAAAGAACAGTTAGTGTTTTCACAAACATTTTACTATCTCATACAATTTTAGCGACCCAGAAAAGCACAAACAAGAAAGCAGCAATGAACTTCCCACCCATTGTTACCATCTTTGATATAACTCCGGATAGATAGTCATAGTAGCTTGTCTGTAGGTAGATGACTGGATGGGCGATGATGCGAAAAGCAGTGGCAGCCAACACTTGCTGACCACAGTGAATAATGTTCTCAGTGTATGTATTGATTTAATCTTTCCTGTGAGGTCATAATTATTTTCATTTCCATTTTACAGGTAAGGAAATTGAGACTCCTGGATGTTAAGCAACTTACCCAAGGTTACATAACCAATAAAGGTCATATGAGTAAGCCAGTGCCCTTAGAATAGGTGAGGGAAATTAGAAAGCATAGAAAGACATTATTTTTATTTTTTAATTAACAGACTTAGTCATTTTTAGAGCAGAAGGTATAGGAGGTTCTCATGGGCCTCCCCTATACATCCCTCAGAGTGGTACACTTGTTACAACTAATGAACCAACACTGACACTTTACTATCATCCAAACTCCATAGTTCGCATTAGGTTTCACTCTGTTGTACATTCCATGGGTCTTGACACATATAAAATGACATGTGTTCACCATTATAGCAGCATACAGAGTGTTTTAGCTGCCCCCAAAATCCCTTTTCCTCTACCTCTTCCTCTCTCTCTTGCTTTCTCCTCAAACTGCAGCAACCAGTGGGCCTTTTACTACCTCCAAAGTTATACTTTTTCCAGAATGTCAAATAGTTGGCATCGTACAGTAGGTAGCCTTTTCAAACTGGCTATTTTCACTTAATAATATGCCTTTAGTGTTCTTCCATGTCTTTTCATGGTTTGATGAATGATTCAACTGTTGTATGAGAACATTTTAAGGAGTCCTTAAAAACAATATTTTTATTTCACTCCAAAAAGAGATGAAAATTATTTAACTTTCACACTAAGTGATCTATCATAGTTTCCATATGCTCCTGATCACATTTTTATGGGAGAAGCAGGGGAGGTTCAAATAAATAAAATTTCTATTCAAAAGAGTATGTTTTCACATTTCAGTGTGGTTTTAATTTGCATTTGTCTAATTATGATATTCAACACATGTTTTCATGTGCTTACTTGCCAATGAGGAGGATCAAAATTTGCTACTCAAAAGTGCCACTGTGGCATGATTATTTTGAGCTGTAGGCAGTAGGGAAGAAGGAGATTCAGGAAGAGCTCTCTGCCCTTTCACTTTCTGTCTTAAGGGAGGAAATGCATTTCCCTTACAAAGGTGATACCAATTTCCATTTGTAAAGGAAATTCTGCTGTACTATAGAGGGGGTGATTATGACTCTTATCAGCAAAAGAGATCTTACTACCCTATATCACCTTCTTACAATTTATCACTCCTACTTGCTCCATCACTATTTTCCTTTGTCTATTCACTTCTCTACAATTTATCACCCTTTTTAAAATGGTATATCAGCCCCCAGATCTAATCATCTCTTTGAATTTTGATTTCTCTTTCTGTGAAACCCCCATGTACATAAAATTAAAATCATCCATAAAATATGTATGCCATTTTCTCCTGCTAATCTTCTACTGTCAGCTTAATTCACAGTTTCCAGTAACCTGGCATAAGAGCATGGAGGATAATATTTTTCCTTCCCACCATCCCCACTATCTATATATCTTTGGTGAAGTGTCTGTTCACATTTTTTTTGCCCAATTTTAATTTTAATTGTGTTTTTTACTTTCTTATAAATTATTGTTTTGTATGTGGTACATGATAAAGAGTGCAGTGTTCTGTTTGTTTTTTTAATATGGCTACCCAATGATCACAGCACCATTTTTTAAAAAGGCTAACCTTTTCGCATGGAAATGCCTTTGCATCTCTATGAAAGTTCAGTTGTTCATATACGTATAGGTTTACTTCTGGACTGTTTCACTGATATATTTATTCATTGATATATATTATGCTTCATTGATATATATATATATATATATACATCTACATAAATATATCCATTATATAATGTTTTAGTTATTGGAAGTTTAGCATATCTTGAAATTCAGTAGTTTTTTGTCCTCCTTTGCTTTGGCTATTCTAAGTTCTTCACATTTCCATATGGGTTTTATTTGTTTATGGATGGTTATTTATTATTTATCGTTATTTTAATTATAAAGATGTGGGGGTAAAATTCAGGGCTAGGTATACAAACATTGATTGTGCAGGTACCCTTGTTGATTAGGTATGCCCCTCCCTCCCCTAGCAGTTTCCCTCAACTGCCAATCCCACCACCCCTCCCCTGCAAGTTTCCCATTACTGCCAAATGCTTTCTTATAGTATTGTAATTGTTCAAGGTCTGCTTATGAGTGAGAACATATGGTTCTTTGTTCTCTGTTTCTGTGATAGATCACTGAGTATGATCGACTCCAAATTCATCCAAGTTGCTGTGAAGTCCATATATTTGTCCTTCTTTATGGCTGCATAATATTCCATTGTGTATATGTACCACATTCTTTATACAGTCCAGCTTCAATGGGCAACATGGTTGGTTCCATGTTTTTGCTATTGTGAATAGAGCTGCAACAAACATATATGGGTTTTAGAAAACAGCTTGTTAATTTCTGCAACACGTTCTACTAGGGTATTTATTGGAATTCCCTTGAATCTATGCAACAATATGGGGACAACTCACATCTACATATTGAGTCTCCAATGTATGCACGGGTTATAGCTCTCCTTTATTTAGTGATTCTTTAATGTATTCAATTTATATAAATATTACAAACCTCTTACATTTTAACCTGTCAAACCTATTATCAAATCATTAGTAAGGAAAGGCTACTAAGTTCTGCCTGCAGTCTCACAATTTTTTGGAGAGAATAGAGCCCTCTGACTCTTGTAGTAAATAGGTGATCATCAGGTGAAGTGAGATTAGGGGAAAAAAAGTACAAAAGCTCTAGAGTGTAGATCAGGATGAAACATTTAAAGGTCTAGAAGGAGTTATGGTTTTCCATGCTTGAAATCATCAGTGCATGTGGGGATTTGAAAGGGAACATGTGGTTGGAACTTTCTTTTATGTGCTCCTTAAAGACCACTGACTTTATCCTTTGAGAAATAAGACTACTGGAAGGTTTTAAGCAGAGGAGTAACATGCATGTTTTAAAAGGCCATTCTGAAAATTGAATGGTTTTTTAAAAACATTTTTAAGGCTATTTGTACTTTAACTTTAATAAATTCCGCATTTGTGAAGTATTATGTATATGGTGTAAATATTATGCTTTTGTTGGACTTAAATATATCTCTTTTTTGGCATTACAAAATATATCTTAGCTTTATTTACATTGAATTGTGGTGAGTGAACTTAGCCCTGACACTATATCTGATTCTAAATGTTATTCGTATTATCTTTGGTTTCAGTTCTTTTTAGCATACTCTCTCTTATCTTTACTTAACCATGCAAAAAGTTCCATTGTTTTTCTTTTGTTTTTGTTATTAATTGCTGTTTTTATGATGCTTATAGACTTCCTTATACACTTAGTAACTTAAATTAATTACTGCCTTTATGTATCCTTTATCACAAATGCTTGCCCTTACCCAGCACTGCCAACCAGGTTGTCTTTTTCATACCATCATGTTCCCTAATTAAGCAGTTATGATGGTTTTCTGTTACATTATCTCTTGTAATTAACTCTCTTTACATAACTAATTCGGTTGCTTTTCCCTCTTAGGCTTTCCACTCTATGGGCAACAAACACTCTGCTGTTAAACTTACTAACTTTACCACATCTGACGTGAATTTGGGAGGGTGGGTTCCTATGGTTTGTTGACCTGCTGTGTACCTCTTTAAATATTGCTCTGTTGTGAACACACATTTTCTTAAATGACTGTGATGCCTGTTGGTCTTTTTTACCCAAGACAAGATTGGATAGAGACTGCTGACAAGGTAGATGACAATTGAGTCAAGGTTTAGCAACAATAACATCTAGGCTTCTCAATTCCCAGTCATATTTCTTTCTTTCTCTTTATGTTTCAAAGTTAATTTCTGCTGTCCCAAAGAAAACTGCTCTTTCTAATTAAAATTTATTTCCCAATAAACATCCCCTTTTTCTATATCTCAGTTGCTGGTGATTTTTTCCTCTCTGATTCTGAACACCTGGTTTTCTTAGCTGAGCAGGTTCCTCTCTGACATTAAAACAACCCTAGTGTCCACTGTAACGTCATTGTTTGTAACCCTTGAAGGTGAAAGATTTTTTTCTGTTCTGATGAATTATTTTGTTTAGTCAGATACTTTCAAATACAATGCTTTGAAAGTCACTGTGGGACCTTAGAACGTGTTCCAAGACCAAGCAGTGGGTGTAAATTTGACAAATTCCATGTCTGTTTTGCAAACATCTTGCTTACTCTCCTTAACCTTTAAGCATTCTTGATTGCAGTCTTTACCCAGAATAGCATATGCCCTATTTCATTTAACCAAATATTCCCCGGTTCTTTTTTTTCAAACGTAGATATTTGGACTGACTCACTGAACTTACTGAAGTATCACTGAACCGAATCTTGATTATTGGAATGTTTTATTCCTTTCTTGTGTAACTTTTATTACATTCTTATTACAAACTTGTATACCTATCTATATTTAAGATATAGTTTATAAAAGTCACTCATTACTTGACAGAATTTCAGTTTTTGATACTAATTTTCTGATACGACTTAGAGAAACCTGTGTGGATTCCAATAGTTGTTCTACTTGTATTATAAGCAGTTGTCATGAGATGAAGAAGTATGGAGTATGTAACAAGTAGTTAAATTTTTTTTCCTCACAGCATTTTGGATAAAAGTCAAGCTAGTTTGCTTAATTTAGTATATGTGCATACTCAGAGCAATATGAAACTTGTTGAAACTTTCAAGTAAGTGAGACAGGCTAAAATACAAAATTAAATATAGCCCTACCCGAGACAAATACAACCATTTTAATAAATTGTCCTTTTTCTCTTGATTACACATTTTAAAATATTACTTTAAACTTTTCCCATGGTTTTTTTTTTTGAGTTGGAGTCTCTCACTCTGTCACCCAGACTGGAGTGCAGTGGCCGCTCCCGGCCACCGCAGCCTCGACCTGCTGGGCTCCGGCGATCCTTCCGCCTCAGCCTTCCGAGTAGCCGGAATTACAGGCATGTGCTACCACGCCCGGCTGATTTTTTGATTTATTGTAGAGATGAGGTCTCGCTGCCCAGGCGGGTCTCGAACCCGCGGGCTCAGGCAATCCACTCACCTCAGCCTCCCAAAGGCTTGGGATTACAGGCTGAGCCACCGAGCCCGGCTTCCCCATGGTTTTTAAACAGCTATATTATTGTTATGGTGACTCAGTCTAAACATAGTAGTAATATTATGTTCCAGATTCTTTTCAAGTATGTAAAACATCTTGGAATCAATTTCTTAAAAAATAAACAAATCATGACAATTTCCTACTATGAATTAAAAAGTCATTTTAAATGAATTGGTATTTTATGAATCATAACAATATCTTCACATTCAAAGTAAGAATATACATATGTAAGTATGTGGGAAACATATTATTTATTCATCTACAGACAATATTTGGAGCAAATATGGGTTCCCAAACACTTTGGGTTGGAAACAACTGATGACTGTGTGGGGTGCATGCGAGACCACAGGGTATGGTCTGGGAGACGAAAGAGGTGCTCACAACAAAAGATAGGTCAAAGTAAGTTAGAGATGGTCAAATTTCCCGGCAATAAGAGATGCCAGCTTTTGTTCAAAAATTCACATGCTCAGCGCTTCTAACACTAAGAATGGAACTGACGTTTCAGGTCGCAGGGAGGTCAGGTCAAGTACTGAGATCCATCAGACAGAAAATGCTCTGGGTAGTTAATGTGTAGCAGTGTGTTCTACTTGTATTTGCATTTGCAAGTTTCTTGTCACTGGATAGAACCAGAACCTTGCAGTATTTTTGGGAGATCTGCTAGAGATTGTATCATAGTGTTTTCTTGTCTGGTGGAGTTTTTACTAAACTTAGCCCTAATGAATTCCAGCTGACTGAATTGACCACAGACAACATTTTGCTGCATAGAGTTCAAGGGTATATGCTCAATTAATGAAAAAAGATTTGTGTGCCTCCACATGAAATTTAAGGAATTCTAGAAATTAAGCCATGTCAGTCAACATAAGTGTAAGCCAATGATAAGTGAAAACAATTTCTCAGGCCACTGGGTGCTAGTTGCCATTGAATAGCAATAATTTGATATCTATTGCCATTACATTTTACAAGTTCAGATATGTTTTTCTTTAGAATTTTTTTCAAATATACTTTGAAGAACAATTAACAATTTCTTTAACATAACTAGGGAAATGTTGGAGTAGGTATTGTGCCAAATTATTTAAGGCAAAGGCTATAAGCTTTTTTCTGCCTTTGTTTCATACTTTGATCTCAATAAACCATTTTTCTCTCATAGGCATTTAGATGAAAAATATTTAACTAACTCAATAAACACTATCCCCATTTTCCTGAAATTTTCAGATGCTTTTACTTTTCAGTTTACTTCACTCAAGAAATATGTATTAATTTTGATTTACACACATACTTGTGCTTTTAAAACAAGACCATGAGAAATAGTTTAAAGCAACTGAGATTGTGATAAGCTTCACAAATTCTCTATCTTTCCTCCACCACTAGTTTATTGTAACATACCTTCTGAAGAACTATCAAGCGTTGAGTATGGATTTTCATCAATAATATAAGAGCACAGGGAACACTCTCTCAATATATACTATTGAAAACATGAACCAAAAGCTTTTGTTTAACAAAGGTGAACAGGATGTAATGCTGTTTAGTAATCTTTAAGGAAAAGACAAGAGGTAACATATTTGGTTTTGATTTTTAAAAAAATAAATGTCTTCTAGGACTATAATAGTTTGAAGTTTTATGTTTAGGTCTTTGATCCATTTAGAGTTGATTTTCATATATGGTGAGAGGTGGAGGTCCTGTTTCATTCTTATGTATGTGGTCAGCCGATTTTCCCAACACCATTTGTTAAATACGGCTTTCTTTCCCCAGTGGTTGTTATAGGTGGCTTTATTGAAGATGTGTTGGTTGAGATACTGAGCTCTGTCCTGTCCCATTGGTTTATGTGTCTATTCTTGTACCCATACTAGGCTGTTTTGGTTACTGTAGCCTTGTAGTAAAGTTTAAAGTCTGGGAAAGTGATATCTCCCTCTGTCCCTTTTGCTGAAGATTGTTTTGACTATTCGTGCTCTTTTTTGTTTCCATATGAATTTCTGTATTGTCATTTCCTGGTCTGAGAAAAATGATGTTGGTAATTTGGTGGGCATTGCATTGAATCTGTAGATTGCCTTGGGGAGGGTGGTCATCTCGACAATATTGATTCTTCTAATCCATGAGCAACAAATGTTTTTCCATTTGTTTGTGTTATCCTTGATTTCTTTCAGCAGTGTTTGGTAGTTCTCATTGTAAAGGTCTTTCACTTCTCTGGTTAGGTGGATCCAAGGCATTCCCATTTTTTTTTTTTGTGACTATTATGAGAGGATTTTGCTTTTTGTTTGGCACTCTGTCTGCTTGTTGCTGGTATATAGAAATGCAACTGTCTTTTGTACACTGATTTTGTACCCCGAGACTTTACCAAAGTTGGTTATCATGTGAGGAGGCTTTTGACAGATTCCCTAGGGTTTTCAAGACATAAGCTCCTGTTGTCCTCAAAGAGGGATAACTTGACTTGCTCTTTTCCTATATGGATGCCTCTAATTTCCTTCTCTTGCTTGATTGCTAAACATAGAAAACATTCTTATGCATATCAGAGCAGGCAACCAATTCTTGATCAAATCCCCAAAAGCAAATGCCTAAAAGATAAGATAGATAAGTGGGATATCACCAAACTGAAAAGATTTTGCCCAATAAAATAAACCATCAAGAGATTGGGGAGACAAACCACAGAATAGAAAAAAAAATTGCTAATTATGTATCTGACAAATGCCTAACATCCAGGATCTACAAGGAACTCAAATGAGCTGAAAGGGAAAAACAAACAACAACAACAAAATTCTATTAAAAAGTGGACGAAGGACATGAAAAAACACTTTTCAAAAGAATATAGACAAGCAGCTAACAGATACAAGAAAAAATGCTGAGCCTCACTAATCATCAGAGAAATGCAAATCAAAATCACAAGGAGATATTACCTAACCTCAGTAAGGACGGCCTTCATCAATACATTAAAAAAACAAAACAAAACAGATACCTGCAAGGGTGTAGAGAAGAGGGAATGCTTCTATACTATTGGTGGAAGTGCAGGCTAGTTCAACCTCTATGGAAAATAGTGTGGAAATTCCTAAAAGAACTAAAAATTGACATTTCATATGATCCAGCAATACTTCTCCTGGGAATATACCCAGGGAAACATAAATTGTTCTACCAAAAAGACACCTGCACACACATGTTTATAGCTGCACTATTCACAATAGCAAAAACATGGAACCAGCCCCACTACCCATCAAAAGTGGACTGGATAAAGAAAATGTGGTACATATACATGATGAAGTATTATGCAGTCATAAAGAAGAACAAAATCATGGAATTCACAGCAAACTGGATGGAGTTGGAGACCATTTTGCTTAGTGATCTATCACAGAAACAAAGTACTGCATACTGAATGCTCTCACTCATAAGTGGGACCTGAACATGAATCACATTAACACAAGAGAGGGATTGGCAGTTAACGGACACTACCAGAGGAGGGAGAGACAACATAGCGTCACAAAGGGTACCTAGTCTTAAACCAGGGGATGTGAGGGCTAGTTGGAGGTTCAAACTTCACCTGCATGTAGCCTGCTTGTAGATAATCTTGACTAGTGCCCCACATATCTATAATAAAATAAAATAAATGTTGTATAAACATTGATGATTACTAGGATTTTTTAAAAAAAATTAACTCAGTCTCATTTACTCAAAGTGACATGTATGCATAATGTAAAAATCAAGAAGTATTGAATGATAATAAAGAATAGTCTCTTGCCCAGTACTCTCTGCATCCAAGTCTGTTTCTTAGAGGAACATATTGCCAAATCTTTTGGCCATTTTTAAAGCATTTCCTTTTGTGTTCATTATTATTATTATTATTACTTAATTATATATAATATACAGAGAGAGATTTTTTTCATATGATATTAATGATCTAGACCTGTTATATAGCACTTCATGTTAGTTTTCCACACTCACACACAACATTTTGTATGCCCTGGACTAATGTCTCCATCACCTGCTACTTAGTTGTTAACATACCAGTATCTAATATTTCCCCAAATGTCCCACGATATGTCAAACATATCAATAAATTTACCAAAGTTCAACCACATTAAATTATCTGTTAGCTACATTTGCCCCCTTGGATTTCCTCCTTCTACAGTCATCCGGCACCCAGTTCAAATCAGAACTGCTTGTTTCTAGGAAAGGAAAAATTTTCTTAGGGCAAAAATCACGTCTGTAAAGGAAAGTGTTAAATAACCGGACCACGTGAAAACCAAAAACTTTGTTTATCAAAATATATCACCTTAGGATTGGACAGATAAAAGACAGAGTTGGGGGGGAGATTTGCAACTTCTTTAGCTGACAATGAATATAAATAGACAACACTGAAAGTGAAACCAAGGGGTTGATTTGATCAAGTCTTCCTGCCCTGTTTGCTTTTGGCTGCCTGCTTTTTGTTATTATTATTACTATTTTCATTTTTCCAGGATGCCGAAGGCTGTGTTGGTGCACGCTGGAACTTAGCCCTCACTGGCTACTTTATAGTAGATAATATTCTAATATCACCATGGTAATGGTTGCTTCAGTGACTTTTCAGGAACTTGGGCCAGCTCCTGCCCAGTTCAAACTGATTGAGACCTCCTACTCTTCAACCATGAAAGTGCCCCAGAGGTGACCTTTTAACATCAGAAGGTTAAAAACTCCATCCTCAGATTGTGCTAAGGCCACCATTTTATGTTTATATCTTCTATGAAATGCCATGAACCCCAGCTATGTTTGCACAGAATAAACTTCTTACTTAATTTTTTCCCCCACTGTTAACATTTTCCCCCATGCCTTAGAACACACCGCTTTGCTAATCCATAAATATCTAAGCCATATCATCAGGGAGGTGTTCTTCTGTCTCCTTGCTCTGCTGTCTTGCAAATACATCTCTTCTCTCTTGCAAAACCTGTGTCACAGTGATTGATTTTCTATATGGACAGAACAGATCTGGACCTGGCTGATAACAAAGAACTTCTAAAAATCTATATGCAAAAGCTAGACCCTCTAATAGAAAATTGAAGACAAGACTTGAACAGAAACATCACAAAAGAGGATATCTAAATGGCCAAAATACTTATGAAAAGATGTTCAACCTGTTAATCATCAGAGAAATGTATATGAAATCCTCAAAGAGAGACTACCAAATATGGACCAGAATGGAGTTGCCAAGTTTAGCAAATAAAATATAAGACTTTTACATACAAATAATTTTTTTATAAATCTGTCCCACATATTTCAAGTGTAAGTGGATGTCCTGTATTTTATCTAGTAACACTAGCTAGAAAGGCTAACATTGAAATATCACCAAGCATTGGTGGCATTGTGAAACTTTTAAACATGCTGGGTGCAGTGGCAGTTGGTAGTAAGTCGCAGAACTCAGCAATTTCCCTCTAAAGAATATATCAAAAGTCATGTATAAGAATGGACACTGCAGCACACTTTATATTAAAACTGTTAAAAAAGGAAGTCCATAATAATGTGATGAGGAGATAAATGGTGGCTTAATCAAATGATGGAATATCAAACAGCAACAAGGAAGAGCAAATTATTGCCATACTCAACAGATTGATAACACTCTGAAGCATAACAATGAAAGAAAAAAGCCAGACACAAAATAGTACTTTTTTTTTGAGTTGGAGTCTCACTCTGTTGTCCAGGCTGGAATGCAGTGGCACACTCATGGCCACTCCAGCGTCAACCTGCTGAGCTCCAGCAATCCTTCCGCCTAAGCCTTCCAAGTAGCCAGAACTATAGGCATGTGCTTACCATGCCCGGCCAATTTTTAATTTATTTTAGAGTCAAGGCAATCCTTCTGCCTCAGCCTTCCAAATAGCTGGAACTACAGGCACGTGCCACTATGCCCGGATAATTTTTTGATTTATTGTAGAGATGAGGTATTGCCAAGTTGCCCAGGGTGATCTGGAATCCCTGGGCCCAGGCAATGTTCTCACCTCGACCTCCCAATGTGCTGGGATTACAGGTGTGAACCCCATGCCCAGTCGACAAAATAGTACATTTTATATGGTTCCATTTGTATACAGTTCAAAGACAAGCAGAAGCAGACCACAGTGCTGGAAATCAAGGTGGTGGTTACCATGAGGAAAGCAGTCCCTGGGAGGAGATATGGTGGAAGTTTTGATTGTGTTCCGTATATTGACATGTGTTAGTTGCGTGCATTTTGGAGAATCATCACGCTGTGCAGTTTTTTGATTTGTGCACATTTTTGTGCCTGTTATACTTCAACCAAAAGTTTATTTAAAAGTTCACAAACAGTAATTTGTCTTAGTGATAGAAAATTATTGGTGGCACATGTGATGACTGATTTTAACTGGTGAGTTGTGATGACATTTGAGGTGAACTGTACGTGGCATCTGTACCTGTTCTCAGAAGCAGCGGATTTTCCATTCTTCCTATCACAGTTGGGGGAAGAAAAGCAAAATGACTGTTCTGAGCAAGCTCTGTCGGGTGTGTGTGTCAGCTCTGTTGCGAATACTGTTCGACTAGGTCAGAGCCCCTTACTGAAGTCTTTCTCTTTCATTCAGTTCTATCATTCTCTCTCTGGTAGGTTAACTCCAATTTGAGTCTTTTGCTCATCCTCCTAGCTGTTTGCTGGGATTTGGCTTTGCTTTAAAGTGTAAATTTTTTTTCTTCACATGCCAGCAGATTCATGCTTCATGCCTATAAACACTGAGGGTTTTCTGAACCAAGATCCATGCCCTGCCTGAATCCTGTGCCCTGGGATTCTGTTTTTTCTAGGTTGAAGATAAAACTAAAAGCACTGTAGTATAGAGAAGTGACATTGCTGTTAGGGATATAACTGTGGGGTCCCTTTAACTCAGAACAGGAAAGCAAGTAATTACCATTAAGATTCAACTACATGTATCAGTATCACAAATACTACTACTACTACTACTAATAGTGATAGTAATAATTTAAGGTGTCATTGTTTCTGGTATGTGGGATGGCTTCTTGTTTGGTTGAAGACAAATTGCTGTTCTCCCATTGGCTCTTCCTAAAATTTCTTAGATTTTGCTATTATTTTTAACTTAGCGATAGACCCTTAGCTTTACATCTTCCCCATCACCTTTTCCCAGCCTTTTATAAACTCGAATATAATTCCTTTGGGACACATGCTCTTTCATGTCATCAAAAGAATGTTTTAGAGACAGGCTTGGCTTTGTACTCAGGTTCTTCGACTTACTAGCTGTGTGAGCTTAAGAAAGTTACTCTCTGAGCCCCATTTATGCTGGGATGAAAGATGATATTGTTATTTACAGCACAGAGCTATGATTGGATTACATGAAGTATAATAGATTCCTATTATACATAGATTCCTTCCCAGTTCTTATGACTCTTCCTAACATAGTCTGGACCAAACATTCTTAACTGTAGTTTCATCTCCTTCCAATGCTCTCCTTTTGTTCCGTTTCTATGACAGAAACAAAAAAATTATAGATACATCATCAATTTTATGTGTCGCATGAGTTAAATAAATGCCTTTAATCATGGTCAAAACAATGTATAAAGAGTATAAATTTTAGTACAAGAATGCACAGGCCCAAATTCATGATCTACCACTTACTAGACTTGTGATGATGGAAATTTAATTCAGTTGTACTCCCTAAGGCTCAGTTTCCTATCTGTTAAGTAGAGAAAATATCCATCTTATAGGACTATGGTGAGCAGTAAGCGTGTTTATAAAGTCTTTAGAACATTGTTTAATAATGATTAGTAGTAGCATCTGCATCACTCTACTACCCTACTATCATTAGTTATGAAGGAGGACCCCCAAACCTGGAATTTATTTATTAAAATATGTGTATTTATTCTTGAATGTTTAAACTTCAGTCAACTTCAAAGTACTCTCTGTTTGATGCAATACACCAATCAAGATGCTTTTTCTACTGCTCAAAACAGTTTTTGAACTCATCAGTTGTGATGCTTTTTAGTGCTTCTGCCATTTTTTTGTTTTACTTCTTCCACATTGGCAAAATGTTTCCTTTTGAGGACTTTTTCCATACAGGAAAACAAAACAAAACAAAAGTTGCTTGGGTATATTTTTTTTATCCAGTTCACTTTGATGGGCAGCAGGGTTGGTTCCATGTTTTTGCTATTGTGAATAGTGATGCAATAAAGATGCATGTGCAAGTATCTTTTTTGTAATATTTCTCCAAGTATATTCACAGAACGGGGATTGCTGGGTCACATGGAAGGTTGATTTCTAGTTCTTTAAAAAAATCACCACACTGTTTTCCATAGAGGTTGAATTAGTTTGCATTCCCACTAACAGTGTTGAAGCATTTCCTCTTCTCTGCACCCTTGCCACCATCTGCTGTTTTTTGATTTATTAATGATGGCCATCTTTACTGGAGTAAGGGGTTATCTCAATATGGTTTTGATTTGCATTTCTTTGATGATTAGTGAGACTGAACATTTTTTCATGTATCTGTTGGCTGTTCATTTGTCCTCTTTTTGAGAAATATCTATTCGTAATTTTTGTCCACTTTTTTTTTTTTTTTTTTTTTTTTTGAGTTGAAGTCTCCTTTGCCCAGGCTGGAGTGCAGTGGCACACTCATGGCCACCCCAGCATTGACTTGCTGGACTCAGACGATCCTTCCACCTCAGTCTTCATATATATATATATATTTAAATTTATTGTAGAGATGAAGTCTTGCCAAGTTGCCCAGGCTGGTCTCAAACCTGTGAGCTCAGGCAATCTACTCGTCTTGGCCTCCCAAAGTGCTGGGATTGCGGGCTGAGCCACCGAGCCCGACCTGCCCACTTTTTAATAGTGCTGTTTTTTTTTTTGTTTTTTTTGTTTTTCCCCTTTCAGCTCCTTTGGGTTCCTTACAGATCATGGATGTTAGGCTTTTGTTAGATATACAGTTAGCAAATATTTTTTCCCAATTCTGTGTGTTATCTCTTTACTCTTTTGCTGTGCAAAATCTTTTCAGTTTGATGAGGTCCCACTTATCTACCTTATCTATTATCGTACATATACACGAAAAAGTATTATGTAGTCATAAAGAAGGACAAAATTATGGACTTAGCAGCAAATTGGATGGATTTAGAGTCCATCATACTCAGTGATCTATCACAGAGGCAAATAAATGAATACCTCATGTTCTCACTCACAAGTGGATCCTGAACACTTACCACAGTACTACAAGAGAGGGATTGTCAGTACTGGAGCACTGCCAGGGAAGGGGGAACACATTACATCAATAAGAGTACCTGATCCTAAACCAGGGGAAGTGAAGACCAGTTGGAGCCCAAACTTCACTTGCATGTAGCCTACTTATGTACCTTGGGATCCCATATCTTTAAATTACAATATATTTTTAAAAAATCACTTGAGTTGAGATGGGGTGAATAGGGAGGGGGGCATGGGGGGTCTTGCGTTTCTGGTCAAAGACTGCTGAGCACTCAGGATGGTGTGGGCAGGTGAGCTGTCATGGTAGAAGAACCAGTCACCTGTTTGCTACAACTCAGGATGTTTCCTCTGCAAAACATCTCTCATAACAATGCTAGCTGGTTCACTGATGCTGATGGGTTCCTAGGACACTTACGTAGGGGAGGAAGCTTGTACTATAAGGGATCTACCCTCCAAAATATAATTCCAATATTTGAGGAGATCCCCCTCTCAAGTATTTCTGTCTCCTTCAGAAAGTCTATTTCATGTTTCCTGGTCAAATAAAGCCCCTTTCTCCTATTCAAAGGACTCTGACAACTCAAGCTTGAGTCTCAGGAATAATAATAGGCCACTTTTCCAACATACACGCTCCTTCACTTTGTTGGTCTTGAGTCCTGATCTGCTGCCCTTATCCGGTGGGAGCGTCCTTGGAGTCATAGCCTCCCTCCTTCTCAACCTTCACAAGTTGTGTGATCACCTGAGTCTTTTCCTCTGGAGGCCTGGAAAAGACTTTTTCTCTTTTGTATTCAATACGCAAACTCCTGGCTTAGTGAATTTTACTGCACTTAAATAATTTAAACACCCTTCAAACTACAGATGAAAATAATAAACACTGGCAGGCTTATTCAGTCATCCAATGCCAAATTCCCCTGGGCTACGAAAATCAGATGTATATATGGCTTATTTAGTAAGCATATGCTGTAGTTTATTTCTGACACTTAGCTTTTTTTGTGACGGTACCTCATCTTTCATCACATTTATATAAATATACACTTAATAAAAACTTTGGAATTATAAACAAATATTTTCTTAAAACAGGGTACATTTTCTCAAAATACATGTCTACCTTGATGAAATTTTCTGTTGTATTTGAAGAAAAAAATATTCTGGAATAAATTTTGTCTACTCATGTGTGGCATACGTGTCTTTTTTTTCCCTCTCTCCCATAATTTAAAACCTTTTGGTTGTTGTTTACAATGCTTATATAATCAGCTTATTGCATCAGCAGGATGTCAATAGGCACGGATATAAAGTGACTTTGTTCCTTCTCCTTGAATGCTCCCTTAGACTTTATCCATCTGTCCAATTGTTGTCTTCTGTCCCTGGATGAGGGTCCCACAATTTTGCCAGACTCTCCCAGGTATTAATGAGAAGGTTTCAGCGAGCAGAGAGTGAAGCCTGGTATAGAGCAGCCCATCTCTGATCAGACAGAAGTCTCAGTCTCTCTAGCTCTGACCTGCTGCTGGAAAACTTATAGTAATTCGTAGGGTACTGTTGGCTTCTGCACCGTTTCCCCATCTTCTTCTGTTTCTTCCCCTCCATTCCCCATGGAAGTTCTGGCTCTAGTGTTTGGGAGTGAGGAGAGGGCTTGGGTGATTGGGAGTGTTTAAGGGACACATGACTTCTTACATGTCTGGTGCAGCTGTAAGCTCATGCTGGAGCCTTCTGGTATGGAGGATTCCAGATGCTGATTATTTCTCTCATGAGGCAATCTTGGGGGTTCTTTGATGGTCCCCTGGTGGGAAGCCCCATTGGCAGTTCCCTGAGGTGGGCAATATATAACTCAGCTGCTCCCTATGACTCTGACCTCAGCCCTTGGTCTCTGGCACTCACACTGACTCCATTTGCTACATCCCATGACTCTAGACAGTGCTTTCTGGTAACACCTCTTCCAGGGAGCACAAGCTCACATGCTTTTCACCAGCCACCATCTGGGCTATTGAAAACATGACTATCAGTCATAGAAGGGCAGACCATGCTCAAAGCACCCCTCTTTGCTCTTTGTCACAGTTTCTCCAGTGAGCTTTTTTCCTCTAGACTTCTCAAGCATAAGTCAGGTACCACACCCTGCATTTCCCTGATTCCAGAAGTCACCAGACCATTCCTTTGATCCTCCTCACTTAATTTGGGGATTTGGTGACAAAGACTTGCTCCTTTTATCTCCTTTCTGCAGTGCAGGCTGGACAAGATTTTTTCAATTTTTGGTCTCCAGTGTGATCATATATATGCATATATAAGCTGAAGTGATTACCACAGGCAAGTAAGTTAACGTGTCTATCACTTCATTTAGTTACTTTTTGTGTGTGTGTGTTTAATGCTAACACAAACTCTCTCTTGGTCAAACTTCAGCCAAGCTCCTCTGGGTTCTCTTCTCAACTAGGCCTCAACCTTGACCTATAAAGACTTGAGCAACACTCACACCATTTCTAGCAGCTCAAGGTCACATCCCTAAGATGACCTTTGCCCTCTTTAAAGTGCCCACCTGAGAAAAATTAAGACTGCCAAAAATACACAATGTTCCAGCTAACGCTTGAGGTAGGGCCTCTGCCTCCTATGCTAGGAGAATAGACTCCTACTTTGGCAATTGTCAGCCAGAAGACCCAGCTGGACTAATGGCATTTATACTGACTGGCTCACTCTTTGAAATTTTTTACCTCCCTGATGTTACCAATCCTCCACTTGCCTACGCTTTACTCCATCCCTCTCCTTTTAAAACACCCATTCACCTCTGTACCAATTGGAGTTCACTTCACTCTGGACTTTTTTTCCCCCATTGCAATAGTTATTACTGATTAAAATATGTCCTTACCACTTTAACAGGTATCTGGCTTTGTTTATTTTTGACCTTTGGGCTGGGGATGGGAAGAGAAGCATCTATGAGTCGCTTTAATCCTGAAAACCTTTCTCTGAAGAAATCCAGGCTCTGCTGTCTCTCCACTTTCAAGACTTTAAAAAATATACGTTTGAGGTGACCATGAATTCACTATCCATGGGATTTTATTTGGAATTATTCTATTAGCAATTTCCACATATATGCTGGAACTTTTCTTTAGAGTATTTGGGTCTTTGAAATACTTTATTCTACGCTGTGAAGCCTCAACTGAGAGTAAGACAACAAAAATATGTTCTCTATAACAAAATTATATGTCATGTATGGCAGAAGATCTTATAACAAAATATTTATGGAACATGTTTCTTTCTCCATTTGTCGCCCCAGGAGACATATGATTTCATCCATAGAAAGTACTTGTAGTCGAATGCGCTGAAAGTTTCAAAACACTTTGTTTTGTTTCATTGAATGTAAAACCTTGACACACAGAGCAGGTAGCAATCTTGCTTTTGGAAAAAGTTAACAGAGGCCATTTGTTTTTCCCATCTAGTACAATGAAAAAAAATTCTGATTTACAGCATGTTAATTGTAATTTATTTTAAATCTTAATATTACAAAAGGAATGTAAAGCATATTGTGGAGGTCTGAAAGCATTGTTTGTGGTACTAATATAAAGACAGTAGTAATACATCAATTTAATATGAGCTATACTGTTTTCTTTAAAGTTTAAGGATCTTCCTTTTCAATTAGTTATACTGAATTTATGTGGCTATCTTATTTTCCTGTGTCATGGAATGAAAAGGGCTTCTATGCAAGCTGTAATTATCAACAACATCAAAGCACTCAATCTTCTTATTTATGTATTATTTATTTATATTATAGAATTATGGGGCACGAGTGAGGATTAACTGCCTAAGTAGGCTGCCTGCAGGTAAAGTTTGGCCTTTTAACTGGCCCTAATTCCCCTGGCAGTGGACCAAGTACGCTTTGTGTTATCACATGCCTTCACTCTCCTCTCTCCCACCCTTCCCTCGGAGTGCCCAGCGACTGCCAATCCCTCTCTTGTGCTAATGTGACTTGTGTTCAGGACCCACTTATGAGTGAGAACATGTGGTATTCGGTTCTTTGTTTCTGTGATAGTTTACTTAGTATGATAGTCTCCAACTCCATCCAATTTGCTGCGAAATCCATGATTCTGTTCTTCTTTATGGCTGCATAATACTCCATTGTGCAAATGTACTACATTTATTCAATCCACTTTTGACGGGCAGCAGAGTTGTTTCCATGCTTTTGCTATTGTGAATAGTGAGGCATTAAACATACATGTGCAGGTGTCTTCTTTGTAGAGTGATTTATGTTCCTTTGGGTATATTCCCAGGAAGAGGGATTGCTGGACGATATGAAAGATCAATTTTTAGTTCTTTTAGTAATCACTGCACTGTTTTACATAGAGGTTGCACCAGCTTGCACTCCCACCAACAGTGTGGAAGTGTTTCCTTTTCTCTGCACCTATTGTTTTCTGACTTATTAATGATAGTCATCCTTACCCTGAGTTAGGTGGTATCTCATTGTAGTTTTGATTTGTATTTCTTTGATGATTAGTGAGGCTGAGGATTGTTTCATGTGTCTGCTGGCTGCTTGTATGTCATCTTTTAAGAAGTGCCTGTTCATGTCCTTGGACTACTTTTTAATGAGGTTGTTTTTTTTTCCTTTCACTCCATTTGAGTTCCTTGTGGGTCCTGAATGTTAGGCCTTTGTCAGATATATAATTTGCAAATATTTTCACATTCTCTGTATTATCTTTTTACTCTTGTGATGGTTTGCTTTGTTGCGCAAAAGCTTTTCAGTCTGATGAGTTCTCACTTGTGTATCTTAGCTTTCATGGCATTCCCCCAAAAGGAGGATTTGGTCAATAACTTTTTGCCTATTTTGATGTGCATATCGGTGTTTTCTATGTTTTCTTCTAGGATTCTTGCAGTTTGAGGTTTATGTGTTGGTCTCTGATCCATTTTGAGTTGATTTTTGAATGTGGTGATAGGCAGGGGTTCAGTTTCATTCTTCTGCATGTGGTTAGCCAGTTTTTCCAATACCATTTAATAAATGCGGTCTCCTTTCCACAATAATTGTTATTGCTGGCTTTGTTGAAGATGAGTTGGTTGAGAGACTGTGTTTTTACTTCTGGAATCTCTGTCCTGTTCCATTGGTCTATCTGCCTGTTCCTGAACCAATATGAGGCCGTCTTGATTACTATAGCCTTGTAGTCAAACCTCCTGCTTTGTTCCTTTTGCTGAGAATTTTTAGCTATTTGTGCTCTTTTTTGTTTCCATACAAATTTCTATATTGTAATTTCCAGGTCTGGGAAAAATGACGTTGGTAACTTGATGGGTATTGCATTGAATTTGTAGATTGCCTTGGGTAGGATGGACATCTTAATGTACTGATTCTTCCAATCCATGAATATGGAATGTATTTCCATTTGTTTGTATCATTTTTGATTTCTTTGAGAAGCATTTTGTAGTTCTCATTGTAAAGGTCTTTCACATCTCTGATTAGGTGGATGCTGAGGTATCTCTTTTTTAAAATTTTTATTTTGTGGCTATTGTGAATAAGATTGTACTTATTTAGTTCTCTATCTGCTTTTTGCTGATGTATAGAAATGCAACTGTCTTTTGCATGTTGATTTTGTATCCCAAGACTTTACTAAAGTAATTTATCAGTGTAAGGAGACTTTTGATAGACTCCTGAAGATTTTTAAGATATAGAATCATATAATCTGCAAAGAGGGATAATTTAACTTCTTTTCATATTTGAACTCCCCAGATTGCCCTGGTTAGTACTTCCGACACTTTGTTGAATAGGGGAGTATCCTTGTCTTGTTTCACTTCTTACCAAAATTGAGCAAAATGTTGCCTGTGTGTTTATTGTAGATGGTGCTTACTGTTATGAGGAATACTTCTTCCATGCCAGGGTTCTCAAGGGTTTTTTAATCAAGAAGAGATGATTTTCTGCACCTAATGAGAAAATCTTGTGGTTCTTGATTTTGCATCTGTTAGTGTGCTGAATTATGCAAATGTTGATCCAGCCCTGCATCCCAGGAATGAAGTCCACCTGGTCATGGTGGATGATCCTTGAAATGTGTTATTGGATCTAATTTGCTAGAATTTTGTTGGAATTTTTTGTGTCTATGTTCATCAAAGATATTAGCCTATAATTCCCTTTCCTTGTTGAATCTTTGCTAGGTTTGAATATCAGGATGATGTTAGTTTCATAAAATGACCTTGGGAGAATTTTATTGTTCTCGATTGCCTGGAATATTTTCAGTAAGATTAATGTCAGTTCCTCCCTGTACATCTTGTAGAATCCAGTAGGGAAACCATCTATTTGGTCTGGGGCTTTTTTTTTTTTTTTTTTGGTAGGGACGTTTCTTATGACTGAGTTGATTTCCTAGATTGCTATTGGTCTGTTTTGAGTTTGCATTTTTTTTTTTCAATCTTGGGAGGCTGTGTAATATCAGAAAGTGCTCCATTTCCTTTAGATGTTCTAGTTTTTTGCATACAGGAATTCATAGTAATCTCTGGTAACCTTTTGAATTTCTTTAGGGTCAGTTGTGACTTCACCTTTTGCATTTCTAATTGTGTTTATTTGAACTTTCTCTCTCTCTCTCTCTTTTTAAGTCAATTGGACTGAGGATTCTTCAATCTTATTTAACCTGTCAAAGAACTCATTTTTTGCCTTGCTGATCCTTTCTATGGTATTTTTGTCTTCTATATCCTGCAATTGTGATATTATAGGGATCTGGGGTTTTCTACTGAAATTAGGATTTAGATTATCATGACTTTCCTGCTCCCTTAGCTGTGACATTATGCTGTTTACTTGTGGTCTTTCTGTTTTCTTGATGTGTATGTGCAATGCTATGACCTTTTCTCTTAACAACTTTGATGGCCTCCCAGACATTCTGATAAGATGAGTCTTTGTTTTTGTTTGTTTTCAGGAAACTTTTTATTTCTGTCTTGATTTCTGTGTTGACTCAGAAGTTGTTCAGCAGCATGTTGTTTAGTGTCCATGTCTTTCTGTGTTTTGGGAGGATCTTGTTGGTGGTGATACTTATTTTTATTCTACTGTAATCTGAAAAGATTCGTGGTATTATTTTGATCTTTTGAAATTTGTTAATGCTTGATTTGTGTCTGAGAAAGTGATAGATCTTGGAGTATGTTCCATATGCTGATGAATAGAATGCATATTCTGTAAATGTGGGGTGGAATGTTCTTTAGATATCTATTAAATGCATTTGATTGAGCATCAGGTTAAGCTTCCAGATCTCCTTGTTGGTTTTTTGCCTCAACGATCTGTCTAAGGCTGTTACTGGGGTATTTAAGTCTCTTACTATAATTGTGTGAATGTTGCTTTCCACTATTAGTTTTCTTAGTAGTTGTTTTATGAAAACTGGTGCTCCTGTGTTGGGTACATATATGTATAGGATGGATATTTCTTGCTGGTGAATTGAGACTTTTATCATTATGTAGTGTCCTTCTGTGTTCTTTTTAAATTTTGATGGTTAGCTGGGCTCGGTGGCTCAGCCTGTAATCCCGTGCATTTGGGAGGCTGAGGTGAGTGGATTGCCTGAGCCCGCGGGTTCGAGACCCACCTGGGCAACTTGGCGAGACCTCATCTCTACAATAAAAAAAAAAATGAGCTGGGCATGGTGGCTCGTGCCTGTAGTTCCAGCTACTTGGAAGGCTGAGGTGGAAGGATCACTGGAGCCCAGCAG
>NW_007257485.1:295038-313134 GCF_000164805.1 Carlito syrichta | reverse complement strand
ACTCTAACTAAAAAAAAAAAAAAAATTTGATGGTTGAATTCTGCTTTGTCTGATATCAGAATAACTACCTCTGCTCTCTTCTGTTTTTCATTTGCCTGAAAGATAATTTTTTAGCCTTTAACTTTGTGCCTGAAGGTGTCCTTTGCAGTGAGATTAGTTTCCTGGAGGCAGCAGATTATTGAATCATGCTTCTTTATCCAGTTCGCCACTCTGTCTCTCCACTGGTGCATTCGGTTCATTCAAGTTCAAATTATTGAACTGTGAGAGTGTATCCCTGTCATAGGGCTCTTAGATATCTGCTTTGCTTCTTTTTTTGCCTTTTGTATTTATATATATGTGTGTATTTTCATTTTTGTGAGTCCCACATCTCTTGGAGATTTCGATCCTCCTTTTTGAGCTTTTTGTCTATGTTTTTGACAGATTGAGTTAGTTTCATATTTTGGCCTTCAAGCTCTGAGATTATTTTCTCTACTTGATTGATCCTGCTCCCCATGTTTGTAACTGTGTTTTTAATTTCTAGGATTAAGTTCTTCATTTTTATTGTTTCAAAATGGGCTTTTCTGAAATTAGCCAACTCCACTTTTACTTCCTATATGTCTCTGGTGACTTTCGGTACTAGTTTCTCTTGGTTCTCTCTGTTCATTTTAGCTGTCTAGTCTCTGATTTCTTTGACTGTCATCTGGGTGGTTTCTATGGTTTGTGCTCTGATAGCTGCTTTTTTGAGACCTATCCCTTTAGAATTCTGAATATTGCCTGTATTTTTGATTGATTTTCCCTCATTTATGACATGCCTCTCTTCCCTCTCTATAATTCCTCTTTGGTTTTATTGTTCTGATGCTAGTCAATGACCCTCTGTTCCAGGACCCTTTCTGTTGTCCAACATAGGCCATTCAGTGCAAGAGAAATGGGCATTTATTTCTGCTCCATGCTGTACCCCGTGACAGGTCTCTCTGCTGTAGATTTTCTTTCCCACTGTTAAACTGGTTGGGTTGGTTTTCAATCCTTGTTACAAGCACTCTACAGAGAATAGGTGGGGGGATGGAACTCTATCTGTTATCTGAGGGTTGCAGCCCAGAAGCCTTCCCACCAGGAAAGCCTTCAGGTGTCTTTTGTGCCTCTCCCTTCCTGTTCAAGTCTGTGCTCAGCTCTTGAAAAAAGAATGAGTTCTCTGCCACAAGAGGTGGGAGGGGTCAGGGAATCTACTTTGAGGGCACATGTGGTTGGAAGTGATTCTTCCTGGTCTAGTGGGCAGGTTGGCTGCCAGCCACTGGCCACGTGTGTCAGCTGAATTCAATCTTCAGGTGAGATTTCCTGGCCTGCAGACCAGCCACCAGACTCTGTTAGCGAAAGGAGCATTATTGGCAACTGAGTGAAGGTTTTGTTTCCTGTTCTGCTTGGGCTCCAGTCACCCATCACTGTGTCCTGACCAGGACTCCTCACTGCATGGGACCAATGACTTACATGCTACTGGGAGAGGGGGAACTAATGCGAAACATCTTAGGACCACTTACAACCTCTCACTCACTGTCCCAGTTCTTGTGCAAATCTGGAACAAGGTGAAGAATGGGACACCTGGGTTCCAGAGTCTGACTTTGCTTTCTTTTATTTATGTGTTCAAAGAGACCTTTGCTGGGTACAGGGAGTTTCATCCATCTAAAACTGTTCACAGAGTCTCTACTGTTGGTCCCTATTTTCTGCTTGGTGAAAGAGGTGCCAGTCTACTTCTCCATGGTGGTCGTGTTGAACAGAATAAACATCAATAATAAGAATAAACATCAAGAACAAGCACTCATTCTTGAACAGAATAAACATCAATTCAAACATGGTTTGTAATTACCTAAAATAAATTTGATAATAAAGTTGGCAAGTATTTACTACAGCAAATCGAAAATATAAAAATAGATAATGAGGAGATTGAGATCACCGATAATTCAGAAAATCAAGGATAGTTTCTTTTCAATTTTGATGTGTATGTTCTGGTTTCTACTGTCACAGTGCGTATTTTGCTTCTATTAATGAGTTCATATTATGTATTTGCAGTTTATCTTGCTTTTTAACTTAATATATATCAACATTAATGCATAGTGATTGAAAACATGGCAAATATATTCTAGTGACTGAAGCAAAGTCTATCCTATAGTTATAGCATCATATATTTTATCATGTCTTTACTACTTCATATTTATATAGTTCCTATTTCATTATAAATGTGCAAAACTCTTATTATTACCTTAGAATGTAAATTGTCACTGACTGAATCAAAGATACAAGGGTTTGAACATTTTAAACTTCTTGAAAAATATTTAAAATTTCTTTTCTAGATTCCATTAGCAATGTATGAGTGCCAGTATTATAAACTCTATTAGACTGTGTATTGCTTTGTCAATTTCAATACTTTCACATGTGAAGGTGGTGTTTTATTATTTGCATTTCTCTGATAAAAATACTTTTTATGTAGCTTCCATTCTCAGCACATAAAAGTCTGAGCCAATTGGATTATTCAATCTGAAGGTGCCTTGCTCAAAATCAGATATTTAATGAAATTCTTTTCTGTAGTTAAAACACATTTTTTGACCATGACAGTGGACTAGTAGTAACTATGTGTCTGGAAATCTGGGCTGAAACCACGTCAACTATGACTTATGCTATAGAAGTTTGTGCCCTTATTTTTTCATTTATTGTGTGCAAAAAGCAACTGAACTACTTTTCAAATACAATTCTGGCCTTGCTGTCAGCCCAGACTACATCAGTTCATGAGAAGACAACCCTTGCTTTTTCTGTGAGTTTCAACCTAATGACCCTTTTCACTCTAGCGGCACCTATCTCTCCTCATAGCAGCAGCTGAATCAGAGCCAGCTCCATTACATTTCATCTTGTAGACTTTGGCACCAGCTTGCAGGCAGCCTCTGCAGGACTTGGGGTGTCAGGTCCAGGGAGTCCTTCTCCAAGCTCATGTGCACTGCCATGAACTGAGCCACCAGTGATTCTGCCTCAGAGTCTGAGTTTAGCTTTCATGGGGCTCCTCTAAGTTTCTAGATTTTAGTATCAATTCTTCTCTCTGTCTTCCTAGCCTTAAGAATATCAGTTGTTTCCTATAGTTACTACTCTCCATGGTCATTTGGAATTCCCTTTTTATCATTTTGTGACACTGTTAACAACTTTATACCTAGTTAACAATTTTTATTATTATTTTCTTTTCAAGTAGCTGATGAGGTTTCTCTCTCTTGACTGGACCCTAACAGGTACATCTAGAAAAAGGCAATGGCAGAAAATACACACATATTTTATCTCTCTCCTTCTCTTTCTCTTTCCCTCTTTCTGTTAGAGTTTCACTGTCATCCAGGCTGGAATACAGTGGCTCAATCACAGCTTGCTGCAGGCTTGCTCTCCTGGGCTCAAGGGATCCTCCCACCTCAACTTCTTGAGAAGTTGTACCAACACACCCAGCTAATTTTTAAATATTTGTTGTTGAGATAGGGTCTTGCTATGTTACTCAGGCTGGTTTCTTATTTTTAGCCTCAAGAGATCCTCCCACCTTAGCTTCCCAAAGTGTTGGAATTAAAGGCATAAGCCACTGTCCCAGGTAGCATATTTTCTTTGTTGAAAAGTATAATACATACTACAGAAAAGGGCCAGGTAGTTGACATTTATTAATGTAGGAAGCTTTGAGTTAGATTCAGATCTCATCATTTGAAATATGTGAAGTAGTATAATAGTTTTTAAAGTTGAATAGATGAAAATGACAAAATCAAAAATGAAGGTGTTTTATAGGCTAGTATGTTTTTCATTCTTTTGAGGGAAATTATTAAACGTTGATGATTTTTGGATGAAGAAATGAATGACGTAAAATTTTTAGGGAGAAATATGAGGCAGAGGAAACAGAGAGTGTTGCCGTTTCCCAGATCCAGACTTCCTCTCTCATATGATTCCCATGAGTGAACTGCATGCTTTAAGAGTTTGATGAACAAATGGAAAAGAGTTATTTTGATCAGGACCGGACTGAATGAGCACATTCAGCTTCCTTGAGCCCTGCCTGACCCAACTACTTCAGCATCACTGAGGGACTAGATCAAATTTCTTGGACTGAATAATTCTTGATGTCCTAGGAAGGCATTTTAAGTCACAAAACATAGAGAGACTGGTTAAAATAAATTTTACTTTGACAGTTGACATAAGCACTACCCATTAAAAAAATACCAGAAAATAGAATATGCTGAAATAAGTTCTCCTGAGGGTACTGTTGTCCAGAAACTGTGTCACCCACTCAACTCTATGAAACTAGTACTTAAAAATCTTTACAAGACTGCTGAGGGAAGCCACGTGAGAAGCAATTAAGTAAGGAATGGAAATGGTATAGGATAGTGTTTGATAAAAGAAAAATAACGTGTAAATGGGATATAAACAGATTACAAAAATAAGCAAATACTTATTTGTGCACACTTAGATTTGTGGCATAATCTCACTTTGAAAGAGAAATGTTTTATGCCATAGATGGTTTTCTAAGGAATTTTGTTTTGCTTTGCCTTTATTGTTGGCTAGGAGGTTGGGTCAGAGAAGGGATATAGAATGTGAATTTATAGTTGTGATTAGCCACTTTTGTTTTTAATTTTTATATTTAAATCCATGTTAAGAGTGAAAATATGGTGTGATCTGTAACATGACTCTATTTTCACTTAAATTTGAGATAAAGTAGGTAGTTTTCAACTTTTTTTAATTCTAAGAAGAAGGCTGTGTTTATAACTATTACTTCACAAATCTAGATGGAGAAATATGAACATAGAATGATGTGAAAATAATAAAAATATTTACATAGGAGTACACTTGCTTCACAAAAACCTTACTTTTGGGAGCATGGGGTCTTTATAAACCTAATCTTTTCCTTATTAAACCTTTCTTATTCTTCTCCAACTTGTGATATATTTAGTTGAAAATCATCATGCACGATACAAATATTTCGGTAACAATTGTACAACAGTTATTTGACAGAGTGAACTACTGATTATCTTAGTTTAAATGGCAAGCAGATTCAAAATCATAGGCATCGCTTGCTCCTTAGTAAATCACACACACACACAGAAATGAGTCAGTATTACTATTTAAGACTAGACTGTGTCTAGGACCCTTTATGACTGCACAATCTTCGCTGTCTAAAAAAGCAGATTGAGGAAAGAGCAAATCTTAGAGGCAAAATAGAATGAGCAACTAAGAAAATCTCAAATCTTCCTTCTACATTGTCTGTTTTAGTTGCTAAGCTGTTAGGAAATCATAAGCGTTGGTTTCCAGTAGGAAATTATCAGGAAACTCTACCCAAGTTTTAGAAATTCTCAGGATCATGGCAGCCTGAAGTCAGAGGATAGAGTTACACAGATCAAGAAATGAATATAAGAACATAAATGTCAGGCTTGACCACTGGTTACTTATTTTAAGCACTAAGCAAATGCACTCTACTATCTGTAAGCTTTTGTGACTCATTAATTGTCTTAAATTAGATTATTAAACATTTGATAACTTATGATGTATAAATACATAGGGAAAAATCACCTTTGATCTAACATAGGATGTAACCTATTTTTATTATTTCTTTGTTCCCTGCAGGTTGCTTTCATATATATATTTTTCTTACATAATTGTAATCTTAATGAAAACAAAGTTTTTTGTTTTAATATTTTCCAAATTATTGTTGAATAAATAATAATGACTAAAACTGAAGAAAATGTTTTGAAAATTTTATTGTTATGACTGTATTATATGTATTAGATATGATATAATATATAGTATATATTCTATAAGAACGATATTCTATAATTAAATTATTTCTTGTTAGTAAACAAGGCTTCTATTTTTTTTCGATTAGAAGAAATGCTTTTTTCATATACCTTTTGAACTTATAGTTTTTTACTGTTACCAAAGATAGAAAAGATAAAAAGACTATAGGACAATGAGGCCTGTAGCTTGGAACTCATTAATGCAGTAATCTGATTAGCCAATATAAATTAGTCATAGATGCTAATGTCTTCTTCAGCTGAGCTGGTAGTTTTTTTTTTTAGTTGGAGTCTCACTCTGTCGCCCAGACTGGAGTGCAGTGACTGCTCCCAGCCACCGCAGCCTCGATCTGCTGGGTTCCGGCGATCCTTCCGCCTCAGCCTTCCGAGTGGCTGGAATTACAGGTATGCGCTAACACGCCTGGCTGATTTTTTAATTTATTGTAGAGATGAGGTCTCGCTGCCCAGGCGGGTCTCGAACCTGCGGGCTCAGGCAATCCACTCACCTCAGCCTCCCAAAGGCGTGGGATTACAGGCTGAGCCACTGAGCCCGGCTGAGCTGGTGGTTTTAAAAAAATATATCCTTCAGAGAATTATGGGAAAAGGAGTAGGTAGCACTTCAGGATGATTTTCCACCTGACTCTAATTTCTGACTCCAGATAGTTTCTCTTTAACATGAAACATTTTACTGGGGAAACCTAGGGAAGTATGGAAATATCACTGTGGAAAATGAAAACATGGCAGTGATGCACTCTGGAAGTGGTTAACATCTTTGGGCAGGATACTAGTGGGCTCAGTTTATGAGCTCAGTGTGAATAGAAAAGGAAAAATGTAAATTAATAAAACCAAAAAATTCCAGCCAAAGTGGAGGGAGCCCAAGGTAAGAAAAACAAATTCTATGAGTTTTTTTTTTCCTTGAGAAACTCTTAGATTTTATGACCTGAATAGTATTAAAGGAAGTAAAAAGAAGACAAAGAAGAAAATGTTATTGGTTGTTTTAGCAAATCCAAATGCCACTGATGTATTAATGGTATGGAAAGGAAATATATTTTGTTTAATCTAAGAAAAATTAATTTTGATCCAATTGAGACTATTTAAAACAAAAGTTGACTATGTCATAGTGACCTGGGACCAACAAAGTGTTTTTGCCAGTTTGTCATAGCTCAACTTGAATCAAACTACCAAAAATGTTAATTTAATGGATTTTATTGGCCAATTTCAACTCTTAAGTTAAACATGAACATGTAAATTCACTTAACTTAAATCTGGTCTTATTTATAATATGCATATGGTGCACATAGATTTTTTTAATGGACATTTTCAGCCACTGAATATATTTTTAAGAGTATTTGGACTTGTTTGACTAGATATTTCCAAAAAGCGTTTCCATGGATTTTTGAAAATAAACTTAAATGTGTCCACAAAAAATAAGACATTAAGATACTTCTCCTGATCTTCTCTTTAGTCTTTCCAAAACAAAAATTGAAACTTAGTTTGACCCCATGTACCTTGGTGTTTGCCATGTATTCCAAAACGAAATTACATGAACATCACAAGTGAAACATTCAATGCAACAGCTGCCATGGAAAACTGATTTTGAATGGAGCTGATTTTGAATGGATTTTGAATGATTTTTCCAGAGCTTGGTATTATCGTTAGCATCAAAATAAGATAAAACTTGAACTTTCATAGGGTATTTGGTAGTCAAATTGGAAGTTTTTATATTTTGGTTTTGTTTACAATTTTTGTGTTGATTAAGATAGCATTAGTTTATGTAATACTAAGAAATATCACTGTCTTGTTTAAGTGGAGTTTTGACTAGAATATTTTTCTAGTGAGAAAAAACAGTCAGGAATCCTTTTATTTCACTGATACTGCAGAAAAGGCATTTTGAGCCAACTCAATGGACTCCTGCACATTTTAGTTAGTTTCCTACAGGAGAGACTTTTTATTGACATCACATGCACTTTTGTCTTTTACCCCCGTCTCTATTGCAGTTGCAGGGAGTAGATTGCATTATATCACATGAAGCCTCTTTGTCTATACCCTAGCACTTAGTCTACTAAGGATGGATTGGTCAATAATTTGGATAGCTCTCCTTTGCTGTTTCTCTACCATAGACAGTTATTTAACCTGTACGTATGGATTTAGATGATAACAATAGCTATTATAAGAAGCTAACAGTTGCAAAACACTTATTATGTCAAGCAGTATCAACTTAGTAAATCGTTTGAATCTAGGTGGGGATCAGCATTACTCCATTTTATAGATGGAGCTAGCACCTGAGTCTAGCTCAAAGAAATTTTAAGTCACAAACAGGGTAAGCAGCAGGGTTGAGATGCAAACCTAAGTAGTCAGGTTCTGACCTAACATGCTATGATGAGCATTAATCTTTGGCAGTTTTACTCTCTGTCACAGAGATTTTAAAAATAACCTTTAGTTTTCCATCTGTGGTTTTCATGCATTTAAAACTAAAGACTTTACTCACAACGACTGGCTTTATCTCTTACACAGAATTCGTAACACGTCCAAGGATGACGGAAAGCTGTATATTTTTCAATAGATAACTATACATGAGATGTCCTAAAAGCTACTGCTGAGAAGAGAGAAGGTAGAAGCAAATGTGGTATCTGATGCACAGCCTAGCCCTACAGTGAATGGGTTATTTTCCCTCACCCCATCCCTTTCTTTCTAGAATAATAACTATTCATCAGTACTCACTAAGTACCAGGCATTGTGTTGAGCACCTAGATAATAATGTATCATGTAATCAATATAATTAGCATTTCATAGATGAGGCAGCAGAGGCTTAAAGGAGTTTGTAATTTGCCAATGCTTCCACAGTTAAGAAGCGGAGGAAGAAGGATTTAAACTCCAGTCTGAACGCAGAACTTGTGTGTTATACCAAACCTTTCTTCAGTGTAGATGCGGCTCAAGAAAGACTAAATGCATTGCAGTGCACCTTGGCCCTTGGGGATTTTTTTTTCTTTTTTTTGAATTGGAGTCTCACTCTGTCTCCCAGACTGGAGTAGAGTGGCAGCCTCGACCCGCTGGGCTCTGGCGATCCTTCCGCCTCAGCCTTCCAAGTAGCTGGAACTACAGGCGCGCGCTACCACGCCCGGCTAATTTTTTGGTTTATTGTAGAGATGAGGTCTCACCAAGTTGCCCAAGCAGGTCTTGAACCCGCGGGCTCAGTCAATGCACTCACCTCAGCCTCCCAAGGCGCGGGATTACAGGCTGAGCCACCAAGCCCGGCTGGTCCTTGGGGATCTTGCTACTTTATAAGTTCTGTGATGTCACACCCTTGGAAGGATGTTGTTTTCCAAAGGATGCTGGCTGGCCATGTTGGCAGGGAGGTCTTCATTTTATGTGGCTTTGCAGTAACAGACACCAGGGTGTTAGGAGAAGAAGGAGAACATACGTGATACTCTCCTTGTCTAATCTTGGGAGGACTTGGGCTGAAATCTCATGACAAGTGACAGCAAGTATTCAGTCAAATTTGTTTTCATGTGAATGATCCATTTATAGTCACACGCTTGTGTTGCCTATGAATTATTAGATATCCTTTTATAATATGCATTAGCAGAAATCTGTTGGGATCAGATTATATGAATACCCAAGCAAAACAAGAATCCATAAGACAGATAAAACTTGTGTCATAAGAGAAAGAAATAATATAAAGAGGTAGATTATAGCTCACTGAGTCTTTATTTTAGCACGGTACTCTTTTTTTCCTTTTTCTAGATGAGAAAATTCAGCACTTCTGATCTGTTGAGAGGGCATTTGCATTCATCGTTGAGCTTTCCTCTTGTCCCCAAATTTCTTAGCTAGGTGTACATGGCTATTCCTATATAACCATCCTTATCATTCTCTGGGATCTCCTGATCTTCCCTGGACCTGGGTCAACTCTCAGCCTTCTCTTTTAATATTTGTGTCTGTAAGAATATATGTGAAAGCATTTAGTGTCCGGCCTGACGACCAGCTGTTTGCAATTTCCAAACTTTCTATGTAAGACAGGTTGAGAGCAAGAATCTCTTTGAAGACAGGGACTAGATGATTTACCTTGGAACTATGCTTGCCTGGAAGGACAATGCTTTTGCTTACATTTTACATTTATTTGTAGTGGCTTTGGGAAGACTATCAGAGAGTGTAGAAGGACTTAGACCTCAGCAATCCTCCCCCCAGATAGTGAGACTATTCTCACCAATAAGCTAGTATTTCAGAACTTGTTGAGATATATCGAAGTCATTTGTTGTGATGTGAGAGATTCAAATTTGAATATTTGATAAGGATCATAAAAGGAGTGAGAGAAAATGCAGGAGTCACCCTTATGGAAATTGGAACTGGCAACCAATTCCTGATCCAAACTCCATACCATAAGAAATAAGATAGACAAGTGGGACCTCATCAAACTGACGAGCTTCTGCAAAGCCAAAGAAACCATCAAGAGTGCAGGGAGACAGCCCACAGAATGGTAAAAAAATATTTGCCAACTGTATATCTGACAAAGGCCTAACATCTAGGATCTACAAGGAACTCAAATATGCCAAAAAGAAAAAAAAACCAGCCCCATTAAAAAATGGGCAAAAGACACGAATAGACACTTCTCAAAAGAAGATCTACATGCAGCCAAAAGAAACATGAAAAAGTGCTCAGCCTCACTCATCATCAGAGAAATGCAAATCAAAACCACACTGAGATATCATCTAACCCCAGTGAGAATGGCCATCATTAATAAAACAAACAACGACAGATGCTGGCGAGGATGTGGAAAAAAAGGAATGCTTCTATACTCCTGGTAGGAATGCAAACTGCTACAACCTCTTTGGAAGACAGTGTAACGATTTCTAAAAGAACGAGAAATTGACTTTCCATATTATCCAGCAATACCCCTACTGGGAATATACCCAAAGGAACTCAAATCATTCTACAAAAAAGATACCTGCACACATAGGTTTGTTGCAGCTCTATTCACAATAGCAAAAACAAGGAACCAACCATACTCCCCATCGAAGCTGGACTGAATAAAAAAAATGTGGTATATATACACAATGGAACATTATGCGACCTTTTAAAGAAGGACACACATATGGACTTTGCAGCAACTTGTATGGATTTAGAGTCGATCATACTCAATGATCTATCATAGAAACAAAGAATACAGTACTATACGTTCTCACTTACAAGCGGACCTTGAACAATTATCATAATACTATAAGAAAAGGATTGGCAGTAGTGGGAAACTGCTAGGAGAGGGGAATGGGATTGACAGTTGAGGGAAACTGGCAGGGGAGAGAGGGGCACACCTCATCAACAAGGGTATCTGCATAATAAACATTTGTATACCTAACCCTAAATTGTACCCCACATCTCTAAAATAAAATTAAAAAAAAGAAAATACATTGGTTAACTTTCAGTCAATTGAATTTGAAGGATTTTCTCCTCCTGCTCACCATTTTTTCTTTAATGTGACAGCTGCAAAAACATGAATGACATCATTTAATTTCTCACCTGTTAATATTAATAGATACCTTATGGTTATAGCAGGTTTGATCTGTGACTGTTCCCTTTTATTCAGTTGACTTCTGGGAAATGATAGCTGCATCTGAGTTACAGAGGAAATTGTGTTTCCCATTCCAACATTCAACTGCAGTTCCTTGGCTGTGTAGTCATAATGTGAGTTAAGTGCTGTGATCCTATCTCCAACTCTCAGGGTGAGTACTGGTTTTCCTAAGGCAGTAAGAGCACTCCTGTGTCCCTTCACTGTCATGCCCCTTTTTTGAATGGCCAAGTAATCTAGACAGAACCCAATCTACACATGACTTCCAGGGATCGTATGTCATGAAAGAACACATTGAACTTGAACCTTGTACTTTTTTTTTTGATGACTGTGATAATCATCTTGCTCTCTCTTGCCCTTGATATGATGAGATAAAATATACCTAGGAGTGCTGTATTTTTCCAAGCAAGATGGGATACCAAGAATGAAGCTGATACATGAAGTACAGAGCCTAAACAATTAAAAAGAAATTGACTGCAAACCCTGATGGAATTTTGTCAAAAATTTGCCCCCTTGGTTCTTTGGTGACATAACTTAACTGTATTGATTAGGCTTGAGTTTTTATTACTTGCAACCAAAAGCATCATAACCAATGTAAGACTGTGTAACCAATGCCATTTTGGTGTACTTCATAAGAATAACATGGTATCTTATCTTGGGTGGGGACTTCGGGATTTGTTTTTAAAAACTTGTATGTGATTTTAAATGGTTGGTGCAACAGCAATATATACTGTTATTATTATACTTGCTTCAATAGGAAGTTGTGATGCAGAGAAATTAAATACTCTGCTGTAATATACTTCATAATTATATAAAGATTAAAAATTAGAGAGAAGTTTGTGCAGAAAAAAGGGAAAAAGAGTTGAATAAGATGCAGTCATTTAAGTGAGAAAAAAGTAAAAGGTGAAGAAAACTCATTTTATTTTTTTCTTGTTACCAAATTAAAGAAAAACATATAGGTAAGATCTTATACTCGGAGAGAAAAAATGTTTACATATTTATTATCACTTTAGTACTCGAAATCCCACAGTACTTAGGCCCCTTCAAGGCTCAATATACAGAAAGTGAGAAAAACACCACACAGACCTAGTTGATAGCTAGGCAAAGGAGAATATCCAGTAAGATGCTAAGATAATGGGCTTATGAATATCTTCTCCATTACTTTAATTTTGGGGACTTGTCACATTTACATATTATTAATGGAGAATGAATACTATTTTTTATTTTGAATCTAGCCAGAGTGGTGTTCACCCCCAGCTTGGGTGCAAAGCCAGGGACATTCCTCAAAATGACTAAGATAAACTTGGATCTGGGCTGTTGCTACCATGAAGTTGTTTCAGTTTTTATTTTTAGCGCATGCTCAGAGCCACAAAGCTATGCTTTAAGACTTGGCGAGTCATGATTCGTTAGCTGACTGCCATTCTGTTGTTCAGACTTTCCATCCTGCAAATGGAGAACAGCAGCGTACTCAAAAGTCCCAAGAACTCTAAGAATGGCTTCTCAGTTCAAGATGAACATTTATTTATGTGGATTAACAAGAGAGGAATTACTCTCCATAGCAGACACATGGCATTTCAGTCTTTTTTTCTTCGTTGCTAAATGTTGTTTGTGACCACTATCTGGATTGTCTCCTTGCTGTCTTTGTCTGCCACTTCAAATTATTTCCTGAGTTATGCTAAGTGGCATTCTGTTTCATGAAAAGTTGTTTTAATTATTTTTGCTTGCTTGCTTGCTTTTTAATTGCTTTATTTATTATTGTATTTTAGATTGAAGGAGTATGTGTACAAGTTTGTTACTTAGGTATATGGCCTGGTAGTGAGTTTTGGGCTTCGATTGAACCTGTCACTCATGTGGTGAGCATGGTACCCAATGGGTGGTTTTCAACTTGTACCTCACTCTTTCTCTGTAGGAGTCTTCAGTGTCTTTTTAGGAGTCTCCAGTGTCTGTTTACATCGTTATGCCCTTGTGTACACAGTGTTTAGCTTCTAATTAATTATAAGTGAGGACATGCAATATTCAGTTTTCAGTTTCTGTGTTAATTCACTTAGAATATTGGTTTCCAGCTGCATCCATCTTGCAGCAAAAGCCTTGATTTTGTTCTTTTTGTAAGCTACATAGTATTCTGTGGTATATATGTACCACATTAAAAAAAATCAAATCCACCATTGATGGGCACCTAGATAGGTTCCATGTTTTTGCTATTGTGAATAGTGTTGTGATAACTATATAAGTGCAAGTGTTTTCTTGGTAGCACAATTTATGTTTCTTTGGTTACATGCCCAGTAGTGGGATTACTGGACCAAATGGTAAATCTATTTTTAGTTCCTTAAGAAATCTCCAAACTGCTTCCACGGGGCTAAACTAACTTACATTTTCACCAAGTGTATGAGTGTTACCTTTTCTCCACAACCTTGCCAAGATCGGTTGTTTTTTGACTTAAACAATTGTCATTTTGACTGGTGTGAGATGATATCTCATTGTGGTTTTGATTTGCATTTCACTGATAATTAGTGAAGTTGAAACTCTTTTCATTTTTGTTGGCCACTTGTGTGTCATCTTTTGAGACGTGTCTGTTTATATCTTCTGTCCACTTTTTTAATTTGTTTTTTTCCTATTGATTCATTTAAATGCCTTATAAATTTTGGGTATTAGTCCTTTGTTGGATGCATAGGTTGCAGATGTTTTCTTTCATTCCGTAGGTTGTCTGTTGATAGTTTCTTTCACTGTGCAGAAGTTCTTTAGTTTTATTAGGTCTCACTTGTCAATTTTTATTTATGTTGCATTTTCTTTTGAGGACATGGTCATGAATTCATTGCCTAGGCCAATGCCCAAAATAGTTTTTCCTGGGTTTTCTCCTAGGATTTTTATTTATTGGTCATATATTTAAGTCACTGATCCATCTTGAATTAATTATTGTATAGTATTAGAGAAAAGGGTCCAGGTCATTCTTTTGCATGTGGTTGGCCAGTTTTACCAGCACCATTTATTCAATAGGGTATCCTTTCCCAAATGTTTGTTTTCGTCAACTTTGTCAAAGATGGGTTGGTTGTGGGTGGTCAGCAATTTTATTTCTAGGCCCTCTATTATGTTTCATTGATCTATGTATCTATTATTGCATCAATGTCATGCTGTTTTGGTTACTGTAGCCTTGTAGTAAAGTTTGAAGTCCAGTCATGTGATGCCTCTGACTTTGTTCTTTTTGCTTAGGATAGCTTTGGCTATTCAGGCTCTTTTTTTGATTCCATGTGAATTTAAGTATTATTTTTTCTTAGATTTGTGAAAAATGATGTGGCAGTTTGATAGGGACTGCACTGAATCTGTGGATTACTTTGGGCCATATGGACATTTTAACAATATTGATTCCTTCAATCCATGAGCATGGAATATTTTTCCATTTGTTTGTGTCATCTTTGGTTTCTTTTAGCAGTGTTTTGTAGCTCTTATTCTAGAGATTTGTCACCTCTTTGGTTATGGGTACTCTAAATATTTTTATTTTTTGTGGCTATTTTAAAAATGAGACTGTGTTTTTGATTTGGTTCTCAGCTTGAGCGTTTTTGGTGTATTAGAAATGCTACTGATTTTTTTTGTGTGTTGATTTTGTATCCTGAGACTTTACTGAAGTCACTTATTAGTATGGGAGTCTTTTTGTGAAATCTTTAGAGTTTTCTAGTTATAGAACTATGTCATCTGTGAAGATAGATAATTTATTTTCCTCTTCTCCTATTTGGATATCTCCAATTTATTTCTGTAGCTCAATTACTTAGGCTACAACTTCTAGTACTATGTTAAATAGGAGTGGTTAGAGTGAACATCTTTGTTTTGTTCCCTTTCTTTAGAAGGAATGCTTTCAACTTCTTCCCGTTCAGCATCATGTTGGCTTGGGTTTGTCATAGATGGCTTTTTTTCTTTTCCAGTGTGTGTCATGGGATAAAGTGAGGAGTAGAGATGGATACTTGTAAATCTAGTAAGAATCTAGGTACTCTGTGTGACTCATGTTTCACAGGTGACAAGGATATAATTTTTTCTTCTTGTATTTTCAGGCTTTTCTCCATATGTAGTGTCCTGCCACTTATTTACACACGTTTCCTTTATGGAAATGACAAAACCAAGATTTCTTTGAGAAAGAATCCACTCTCTTCTGCCCATTTACATTGTCCAGTTGCAAAAGAGAGGGAGATTGAAAATTTTGAACACTGTACTTGAAATTGAAATCAGAAGAGAATTTCTCATATATCTATAAGGTAAAACAAAGAGTAATTAAAATTAAATGTTTTTTTCAATAAACCAAAATGCTCTAACTACAATTTTCATATTCCACTTTCATTTTAAGTTATTCATATGCCTAAATATGACATATAAAACTATATCCAAAGAATAAGAATATCCTTTTCCTATAGAGTATATAATTTTTTCCTTCCTGTGTAATATTTTGTTTAATTGATGAACCATAATTTTTTTGAGCACTTTCATGGAGTCAGACATGTACTTTTAAATGGGATTTTGCTGTAATGGGCACTGCTAAGATTAACAGCTTCATGGATGAAGCTCTTTTGCTTTTTTAAAATAAATTTTCAGGAGAAGGGTCACTGGATCATAGTGAAGATAATTTTAGTTTCTTTTTATTCACTTCAAAAAGAATTGCTTCAATTTACTATGCTTCAAGTAGTGTGCATCACCACATGATGGTTAATATTTAAGTATTCCCATTCATGCTGTCATTCACCAAATATTTACACCAAGCAGTCTTCTAGGAATACATTAGTGAAAAAAAAATTAGTAAAAAAGAAAAAAAATTATCACTTGCAGAGGAAAAAAATTGTCTATACTGTACGGGACAAAACAGACCATGAAATTAGTGCTAATTTACATTCTTTCAGTTGCTAGTGAGAGTAGACCTTTCTCTGTTTTTATTTACCATTAGCATTATTTTCTGTGTGAATTTCCTATAATCATTTTCTGAAACCAGTTCTCAAAGCAGAGGCTCCATGACCATCATGGCCTCAGTAACCTCAATAAGTCATTCCAACATTTTAAGCAGGCTGAGACTGTTGGCAGTTATCTCTGTTTCTTATACTCATATCCAGCATTTGTACCTCAGGTTCCGGGTGACATAGATTTCGGGTAATGCCTCATATTTGATCATTATTTTCTGAAAAAGATGCCCAGGGACAAGGTAATAGGCACATTAGCAGCTACAGCACTCAGTCACCTGGGGCAGCCGACAAGGTCAAGCTTTCAAACCCTGTTTGGTCTCTTGTAGAACTCACCCAACACCTGTATTGGAATAAATAAATGACATCGACTTAAACTGCCTAGAAACATCAATTTCTGCTACATTTCCTGCTATCTGTTTTACTTGTGTGGAGTTATTTAGTTGTCATGTTAGATGAGTTTGAGTTTTCTCCCAGTGAGTTTACCACAGTCTGAGTGTGTCTCACAGGAAAAAAAAAAAAGACACAGATTGAAAAGCTTGTCATTGGAATCTGTATTGATTGAAGGAAGGATGGCAACAGTTCCTTGCCAGATGATTTGGCTGTGAGCACTCAAAGAATAAGGAATGATAGGTACCCAGGACACAGAGCATAAACACAAGTGGTAATTAATCATTATATACCATCTTTGTATAACATCATTTTGATGATAGGAAAAATGGAAATTACTCCAGGGACATACAGTCATTTGAGAATGGATGACTTTGCAATCAATTCTCTCAACCCTAAATACCTCTAGGCTCATATGTCCTTTACAGAGTAGCAAGTCCATGAAAAAATCCACTGTGTCCTCTATCATCAGTTCTCTCAGAAACTCTGTGACCATCCTCCTGATCAATCTTCTGCAAAGTCAAGACCAAAGACCAAAATATAGAATCTGAATCTATTTCCTCAGTTAGTTTTGAGAGTTCTGTCTACACTGGATACCTGAATATTATTCACGCCTTATTTTATTGTATTTTTTTTGAGTTGGAGTCTCACTCTGTCGCTCAGACTGGAGTGCAGTGGCCGCTCCCGGCCACCGCAGCCTCGACTGCTGGGCTCCGGCGATCCTTCCGCCTCAGCCTTCCTAGTAGCTGGAATTACAGGCATGCGCTACCACGCCCAGCTGATTTTTTGATTTATTGTAGAGATGAGGTCTCGCTGCCCAGGCGGGTCTCGAACCCGCGGACTCAGGCAATTCACTCACCTCAGCCTCCCAAAGGCGCGGGATTACAGGCTGAGCCACCGAGCTCGGCTACTCATGCCTTATTTTTAATTAGTAAACATGATGCTTTTTATTTTATTTATTTATTTATTTTATTTATTTATTTTTTATTTCTTTGACTTGGAGTCTCACTCTGTCACCCAGACTGGAGTGCAGTGGCCGCTCCTGGCCACCGCAGCCTCGACCCGCTGGGCTCCGGCGATCCTTTCCTTTCCGAGTAGCTGGAACTACAGGCGCGTGCTACCACGCCCAGTTAATTTTTGATTTATCGTAGAGATGAGGTCTCGCCTGCCCAGGCGGGTCTCGAACCCGTGGGCTCAGGCAATCCACTCACCATGATGCTTTTTAAATGAAAATTTGATAGTGTCTCTTTCCAGCCTGCAATGCTGACATTTTTGATGTTATATATGTGTATGCAGCTACTAGTGATTCTTTGTCACCCCTCATTTCCTGACCTTTTGTTCCTGTTGCTTCTCCTGCCTTTAAAGATGGTTTTTTCATCATTTGCTGGATAGTTCCTGATCACTCTCAAGTATGACCTTCTCTGAGAAGGTTTTTTTTTTTTTTTTTTTTTTT